>NW_007731420.1:85447-89218 GCF_000696425.1 Galeopterus variegatus | reverse complement strand
ATGGCTAACACAACTTCTGTGTTTAGTTTAAGGCACCCAAATAAATAACGATTCTAGTGTACAGATGCACTTAACCAGCATGTGAAATTTAATTGTGGCTAGCACTTGTGGAATGCTTAGCATGTGCCAGACATTGTGCATCATTAATGTATTTAATGCTCACAACAGTTCTGTAAGGTGGTTATTATTATTATCCTCATTGGGCAAACAGGGGACTGAGATATTTTGAGGTTAAGTAACTTGCCTAAGGCCACACCAGTGCTACATTGCAGGGATTGCAATTTTCATTCACATAATACTCTGCTACAACTTCTTAACTACTGCACTGCAGTGGCTTTTCATCTACGATGGAAATTAGACATCATTAACACTATTTGGGGAGGTAGAAGCTGGACAATGGCATGCCAGAAAAAGCTCTGTAGGATTATCTTCCTGATAGCTGAGATGTCAGAGAAATATTCACAAAGGGAAGAGCTTTTAGAATGAAGGCAGCCAAATGGAAAACCAGACTTCATAGGCAATTTCACAATGTGATATTCTTTTAACCCTGTGGTCTTTTATGATATTATAGTAAATCAAAGAAAGATGTCATGCAACTAAGAATATGTATTAGTGTACTAGTTCATTATAGTGTGCATAGTCTATAGTGTATAGACATTATATTAAAACCATGAATAACTATATGATGCTAAATTATGCCCATCAATCCAAAAATAGTCCAATGGAATGAAAGAGATGCTAAAATGGTCAAAAGATACTGTTTTACCTGCAGTAGTTGGATTGACAGTTGTTTTGTAAGTGTCTTGGAAAAGTAAGAATCATCCATANCTCTGGAGAGTGAAAACTCCTTAGTGATATCGCTAATTATAACAACATGTTAATGAGGCATAACGATGAAAATAGTACACTAAGGTTTAAGTTTAAGGAACAATCTTGACTGGTACTGAATAAAAAAAGGGAGGCACTAAGGACGATGTACAGGACAGCAAAGGAGGTGAAAAAAGGAGCCTTTTTGTTTTTTGTTTTGTTTTGGTTTTAGTTGTTCTCAAACTTTAGTTTGCATTAGAACACAGATTTCTAGACCTCACTCCCAAAGCCCGATCTAGTAGATCTAAGGTACAGGCTGAGAATTTAAATTTAAAACACGTACCTAAGTGATGAAGTGATGCTGATCCTGCTGGTCCAGAGATGACACATGGAGAACCACTTTCCCATGTAAACTAGTAATCACACTGTCTCATTCAGCTTCCCTAGGCTGCAGCCAGTATGTTATTGAACGGACAACATAAATTGTCTTTTCTGATCACTATCACTCCAGGTACAACCATAGTGAAAACCAGATGAAGAGAGCATGCTCTAGAAAAAAGGGTGAAATAGCAAGCATGCACAGATTCTTCCAATCCCAGCCTCTGCAAACTACCAAAGGCTAGTCAAGAAATGTGAGACAAAAAAAAGATGAAGTAGAATTCTAAGGAGAAAATGTAAGGAACTTTTTCCCCATCACCATATTTGCAAGTGATGACTAAGTGTCCCATGTTTGGCATGTTTTGAAGCTGCACTACTTGTTAAGATATATTTCCCCCAAGCCATATAAATTTCTTTATGGTTTTGTTTGTTTCTCAAAGCACAAAGACCACCTGGTTGAAAATACCCTAGGAGGTTACGCTAGGAGGATATTTGTATTTGATCACCTCCCTTTGCTTGGGAGGGAAGGAAGTGAATGGCAGTGATTTAAAACCCATGTCATGAAGACTTGGACTGGATAGTTTGACCAGTTTGCTGAAAGATGAGCGAGTATATTTTGTGTGTTCAAGGGCACTGGGGAGGAACCCGCACTGGAGCCCCAGTCTGGTCACCTGAGGATTCAAGCATTTATGAGCATGTCTAGAGGTCTGGTGTGGCGGGTCTAACAATACCTGTTTGAGAGACAGAGCAAGGTATCCTCTATGAGGAAAGTAAATGTAGGGAAAGCAGGTACTTGGACTTAGAGCAATGCTCCATTTACTGGAGATACAAAGTAGTTTTTGGAGTCTGTCTCTGAGATTTTCCGCCTGCATATGCTCTCTGAGTCCTTGGGAATTCAAACTCAAATAAAAGCTCCTGAAAGTGATTTTTTTACCTAACTAAAATAAAACTTAAAAAGTCAGTAGACACACTGAACCACATGAGCTTGGTGCCCATGCAGTAGAGATGACTCTAAGGTATAGAAGGGAGTCCTTCCCACACCAGCAGGGAACCCTTCCTGATGAGGCTATGCAGAGAGTGCCAACAGACAGCAGGGGACAGCAGCAGCAGGACCTGCAGCTTGGCACAAGGCAGAGTGCTGGCATCGACTAGGAAAAACATTCTGCTATTGATATTCCTGTCACAGACAGGAGGTCAGATGTCTTTGTTTGTGTATTATTCACAAAAGAATAGTCTGTGTTAGGTTTTCTACTCAAGCACAGTAGAATACTTATGGGTTTTAGAAACAAGACATACATTTGTTTTATGTATGAGCCTCTATCATAACACTGATAACACTATGCTGTAATTGTTGATTTTCCCTACTAGATGGTGAACTCCTTAAGGAGAAGGGCGGGATTTTGCATATCATCATCTCTTAACACCTGACACACAGGCTGTGCTGAAATATATACTCACGTTAATGGGAAGAAATCAAATCCTGGTTTATAACTCTGAATTCTGTAATATCTCAGACTGATTATGCTCCCTTGTTACCTGGCTACAGAAACTATGGGAGTCCCATGAAGTATTCACAGATGCTTGTAATTATTGGTTTCAAGTTTGTACCTTTCTCCAGATTGCAAACTCCATGAAATCAGCAGCTTATGTTTTGTTCACTACTAAAATGCCAATGCCTAGAACTCTGGGTAATCAATACAATTTTATTGGGAACTATACATAATTGAAAAGTATAGCTCCCTCACTATTTCTCAAAAGTTAGAAAAGTTATGTAAGAAAGTGTATTCATCGTGGATAAAAGATGCAATGAATAATACTGTCATGTTTCCTCCTTTAATTCTTCCTTTATTTCATTTCTGAAAGAAGATGATTAATTTACCTTCAGAATTAAAACATAATCTGCAACACCAAATACAAACAAAGTGATTATTCTTGAATCTGATTCATTTTAAAATGTGCTATATTCCTAGGAGGATTCAACTGATAGACCACAGAATTATCCACTATCAAATCAATTATTCCTTGATAACTACGCTACTCAGTGGAGAATATGGCTGTGAAATTAAAACATTATGGAATTTATTATTAGCATATGAGAAATGATTTTGTGTGTGTGTGTGTGTGTGTGTGTGTGTGTGAGAGAGAGAGAGAGAGAGAGAGAGAGAGAGAGAGATCTATTATGACTTGTCTTTACCCAGGTTTTTCTATAGGGCAAGAATACGAGATGTTACTCTATGAAAGTTGCAGACAGTAAGCTATTGTTTATACTTCTGCAGTAACATAGTAACTGATTTGGAAATTCCTCAACAATATTTCTCAAATATTATATGCAGATGACCAACAAAACTACATGGAGGTACTTGCTAAAAATTTATAATATGAGGAAAAATAGCAATTTGTGGTAATAGGCATGCCGAAAGTATTGATCTGACCATCATATCTTGGTTACAGGTTGTGATGATCAGCTTTGCACCCTATGAATATGCATAATCAATCAAAGAAAAAAAGAACGTCAAAGACCTTTGAAACTCTCTCTCTCTCTCTCTCTCTCTCTCTCTCTCTCTCTATATATATATATATATATAT
>NW_007731420.1:74313-85058 GCF_000696425.1 Galeopterus variegatus | reverse complement strand
TCTCTCTCTCTCTATATATATATATATATATATAATTTTTTTTTTTTTTTTTGGAATACTGAGCCACACCCCACCTGGACCAGGAATCTGTATTTTAGCAATTAATGCATAAGAAACGACAGCATATTCTACTGTTTGCCTATTCAATATTAACAGCATATTTCATGGAAATTCGAAAGAAGGAAAGATTAGTGAGGCCTGGAGAGATGGGACATAAATTAGGCCTTAAAATTGGGCAGGGATTTCAGATAGATGTTAATAGTAAAGCATGATAACAGCAAAGAGATTGATTGATGGGGTGAATGTGTGCACACATGAATGAATAAATAAATGATCTGAGCCATCCTAAATTCTCCTTCATTTTAATTATGTAAATGTGAATATGGTCTCAGTGACAGATCTAAAATAGTTGCTGGTATTTCGCTGCACATTTGAAAACAGTCTGTCATGTGACAAAGGTGATAAGAGATCTAGAATACAAATCTATGAGAATTAGAACCTTGTGTTTCCTACTTAACAGCGTATGATCAGTGCCAAGGTGATATTTGGTTTATTCAGTAGAACAAAGGCAGCATTGTAAGTAAGAGAGATAGGATGGGTGATTTTAGAGCAATGGGTATTGAGAACAACCTGCTTTAAATATAAAAAGAAAATTAGCTAAAACATGTGTTAATAACATATTTTATGATTATGAAACAATTCCTTAATCATCTGATTCTCACAAAAGTCCTATGAGTTATATAATATAAATATATATATATATATATTTTTTTTTAGGTTACAAAGATTTTTTACTTAAGTTACTATGTCCTAGAATACTTAGAGCTTGAACACCATCACAGGTCATTTGTCTCCTATTAGTCATGTCTATTCACTTACACTATGGCTTCCCATATATGAATTGAGAATGGACTCAGGCTACAAAGCAAAACGATTCAATTTATAAATCAGATATTTATTGATTTGCTAAGTGACCAGCCTTTATAGATGCAGATTCTCCTGTACTAATGATGGTGTTGTATCCCAATAAACCCATTGTAAGTTGAAAACATTGTAAGTCAAAAATGCATTTAATGACCTGATAAACCTATCATACCGTTGAAATATTGTAAGTTGAGCCATCATGAGACAAGGACTATCTGTATACAAGTTTTTAAAGACTGTCTTTCCAGATATGAGCTAATGTTTGAAATTCAATAACAATCCCCTATTGTCAATTATTTGACCCTAAATGCATTTTCTATAAGTTCTGCCTTTAAGTTACTAGCACCGGCAACTATTAAAGTAAATTTATGGAAGACAATAGACTTTGGGAGTAGTGGAAAGTATCCAACCTCCCTGCTCTTTCTTTACTATACAAAACTGGTCTCATATCCTCTTGATCCCAAAAGCCTCCTCTTTTACTTTGCTCCAGTCAATGCTCAAAACTCAGAGAACTTTAACTGGGAATGCTGATTCTGTCCTTTCATCAGCTGTATGCTTCCTGGCTGTACACACTGTTCTTGAGATTTGTGCAGATGGTAGAGCTTCTTAAGACACATTGCTGCTAAGATTTTTCTTACTGTACATTTCAAAAAAGCTAATAAATTTGCTTACTACCACATCAGTGTTGCTTCTAATTCGATCAACTTTTCAGCTGTAAGGTGAACAATGAGTAGTGAGTATACTGAATTAATCTATTGAGGTCCAACTAGATAACTAGCCAATAATGGATGATGATTATTTTAGAAGTTACCTGAAAAAGGACAACAAATAAGACTAAAGAGACTCATAGTGAGAGGAAGCCCTTTGAATAAAGATTTGGAACTAACAAAGGCATTATAAACACACACACACACACACACACACACACACACACATTTGAGAGAAAAGAAGCATTTAAAGGAAATATCCAATTGTTAACAAGTCTAGTGTGCCATAATTTTTTAAATATTAATTTTAATTTTAATTTATCAATATGCAATGTAGTTGATTTTTGTGTCCTTTTACCAACTCCTCTCCCCCCTCCCTAATTCTCCTCTCCCTCATGAAAATCATATCTGTTCACTTGTCTTAACAAATTCAAGGAATTGTTTTTATAGGAGAGTAGTATTCCATTGTGCAGATGTATCACATTTCCTTATCCAAACATCTGATGATGGACATTTGGGCTTGTTCCAACTCCTGGCTATTGTAAATAGTCCTGCAATAAACATGGGAGTACAGGTATCCTTTTGAAATGATGAGCTCCAATCCTCTGGGTATATTCCCAGCAGTGGAATAGCTGGGTCATATGATAGATCTATCAGTAATTATTTGAGGAACCTCCATACTATTTTCCAGAAGGGCTGCACCATTTTACAGTCCCACCAACAGTGTATGAGGGCTCCATTTTCTCTGCAACCTCATGAGGATTTATCATTCTCGTTTTTAGGGATATTAGCCTTCCTAACTGGAGTGAGATTATATCTTAAAGTTGTTTTGATCTGCATTTCCTGAATGTTGAGTGATGTTGAGCATATTTTTATGTGCCTGCTGACCATTTGTATATCTTCCTTTGAGAAATTCCTATTCAGCTCCTTTGCCCATTTTTTAATTGGATTACTTGGGTTTTTGCTGTAAAGATGTTTAAGTTTCTTGTATATTCTGGATATTAATCCTTTGTCAGATGTGTATTTTGCAAATATTTTCTCCCACTCTGTTGGCTGTCTTTTTGCAGTGTTAATTGTTTCTTTTGCTGTGCAGAAGCTTTTTGTTTTTACATAATCCCATTTGTTTTTTGCCTTTTTTTTTTTCCTTTGGTTGCATGTGCTTTTGGGGTTGTATTTGTGAAGTCTGTACCTACTCCTACTTCCTGAAGTGTCTCCCCTCTGTTTTCTTGAAGGAGTTTTATTGTTTCAGGGTGTATATTTAATTATTTAATCCATTTAGAGTTGATTTTGGTATAGGGTGAGAGGTATGGGTCTAATTTCATTCCCTTGCATATGAATTTCCAGTTTTCCCAGCAACACTTGCTGAAGAGGCAGTCTCTTCCCCAGTGTGTAGACTTGGTTCCTTTGTCAAAGATCAGATAACTGTAGGTGTATGGGTTGATTTCAGGATTCTCTATTCTATTCCATTGATCCATGTGTCTGTTTTTATGCCAATATCATGCTGTTTTGGTTATTATAGCTTTGCAATATAGTTTAATGTCAGATAGTGTTATGCTTCCAGCTTTATTTTTTTGCTCAGGATTGCTTTGGCTATGCATGGTCTTTTGCTATTCTATATAAATGTTAGGATAGTTTTTTTCCATTTTGGAGAAAAATATCATTGGAATTTGGATGGGGATTGCATTGAATCTGTAGATCACTTTGGGTAGGATGGACATTTTCACAATGTTAATTCTTTCATTCTGAGAGCATGGGATATCTTTCCATCTTCTTGTGTCCTCTTTAATTTCTCTCAACAGTCATTTGTAGTTCTCACTGTAGAGATTTTTCACATCATTGGTTAACTTTATCCTTAAGTATTTTATTTTTTGGTGGCTGTTGTAAATGGGCTAGTTTTCCTGATTTCTTTTTCTGCATGTTCACTGTTGAAGCATAGAAATACTACTGATTTTCGTGTGTTGCTTTTGTATCCTGCAATTTTGCTGAAATCATTTATCAACTCTAAGAGTTTTTTTGTAGAGGCTTAGGCTGTTCAATATATAGGATCATGTCATCTGCAAACAGGGGCAGTTTGACTTCATCTTTTCAAATCTGGATGCCATTTATTTCCTTCTCTCTCTGATTGCTCTGGCTAGTACTTTGAACACCGTGTTGAATAGGAGTGGTGAGAGTGGACATCTTCTTCTAGTTCCTGTTCTTAAGGGAAAATATTTCAGATTTCCCTTGTTCAGGTTGATATTGCCAGAGGGCTTGCCATATATGGCTTTGATTGTGTTGAGATACTTTCCATCTATACCAAAATTGTAGACAGTCTTTATCATGAAAGAATGTTGAATTTTGTCAAATGCTTTTTCAGCATCTATAGAGATAATCATGTTTTTTTTGTCTTTGCTTTTATTGATGTGGCATATCACAAATTTTCTACTTGTATATGTTGAACCAACCTTGCATCCCTGGGATTAATCCCCTTGATTATGGTGTATAATTTTGTGTATGTGTTGCTGTATTCTGTTAGCTAGTATTTTATTGAGGATTTTTGAATCTATATTCATCAAAGATCTTGGCCTGTAGTTTTCTTTTTTGCTTGTGTCTTTGTCTGGTTTTGGTATCAGGGTGATGTTTGCTTCATAGAATGAGTTTGGTAGAATGGCCTCTGTTTCAATCTTTTAGAATAGTTTGTAGAGAATTGGTGTCAATTCCTTTTTGAAGGTTTGGTAGAATTCTTCAGTGAACCCATCTGGTCCTGGGCTCTTCTTTGTTGGGAGACTTCTGATAATAGCTTCAATCTCTTTTATTGTTATTATTCTGTTCAGATTTTCTATATCTTCTTGGCTCCGTTTTGGTAGTTTGTGTGTGTCCATAAATTTATCCATTTCCTCCAGATTTTCAGATTTGTTGGCATATGTTTATAGTAGTCTCTAATGATTCCTTGTATTTCTGAGGTATCAGTTGTAATATCACCTTTTCCATTTATATTTTTTATTTGTGTCTTCTCTCTTCTTTTTTTAGTTAGCCTTGCTAATGGTTTGTCAATTGGAAACACAGTACTATGCATTTGATATCTTGTGTTAGACTGAGAATGAGGCATTTCCTAATGTAAGTCTCCATATGCATAACTCACAGTTTTGCTATCACCATTTATATTGCTTAATAAAGGGGAGCATTATAAATGAATTATCATAAGAAGGATTATTTAGAAGCAAAATAAGTTGTTTTAATATTTAGTGTTTAATTATCAGGTAGGAAAATAGATTTCTAATATTGGGTATTTTAAACAATACTTGGCCTTAAAAAGAGCTTACTTGCCTGAGTCAAGAATTTCTGTCTCTATTATATGCAGTACCCAGACTGGGAGAGCACTGGGAGCAATTTCACATTTACAGAAATCTTTCACTGAACAGTGTTTCAGAGATGAGTGTATGCATTCTGCAGAGGTCATATTAGATCTATTTCTGAAACACAGCAGACTCCCAATAATACAGAACTCTGTTACCCACAAATTAGGAAATTGTGGTATGGCAAGCTCAGGACTACACTCAGCAACATGCATCACAAGAGTGCACCTCATAGAGGAGAAGAAGCAGAGATAAGGCTTACCTGTCACATCTGATTTTCTAACCTTGGCTTAGAATGCTGAATGTTTTATTCAGGCAAATGAGAATGGATGATCTCCTTGGGACAGTGAAAATAGCTGAGAATGGAGCAATGCAGAACCAGGGTGGGCATTGCCACTGAGGACGTGGTAAGGAGTAAGCAGGGGACTATGGGTTTTGGGGGAGTGCAAAAAAACTAGCACAAAAAACTTGAAGTAAGTTCTAAAGGACAAAAGGAATTTAAGGTAAAAGACCAATATTCAACTCAAAGAATGTAAAGTCTTTTATGAAGATAAAGCCTATTACAACCCATAAAGAATTCAATACATTTTGGCATCTATAACCCAAGGTGCAGCTTGTATGATGCAGTGAATTGAATGATTAGACAAAAAAATAATTTCAATGAGAGAGATTGTGTCTAAAATGGAGAATAATGAAATAAATGTCTACAGGGGAATGGTGCTTCTTGCACCCCCACTGTCACCTCAGTGGAAATTGGATAACATGGAATAAACACAGAGGTGTCAACAATTGAAAGAAAGTTGAGGCAATTGTCACCTGATTAATGCCATTAAAATTAGTAAGGACTAATTTTTGGGGGTTAGAGAAGAAAACCTTAAAAAGCTTTGGCAGAAGTGGGAAAAAATACAGAGTTTGGAATGATATTAAATAATCCTAAAAGTATGATGCAAACAATGAATTTCCAATATGAAGGCTATAAGTATCAAATATTTTTATTAGATGACATCTGTTAAGTATCATGCTAGATTGAAAAGGAAGTTAATGGGCACAGGTAACATCATCTCTGATTATCAAATATTTACACAACTACTTTAAAGCAAGATTCTTGAGTACAAGATGAGGTCTGCAAAGTGAATAAGGGTTTCTTCTATGTCAGAGAGTAAGGTAGAAAGGTAGAAGGTGAACATTTGGCTCTAAATTAAAGAGCTTTTTTTTTTTTTTTCTTGGACCAGTAAGGGGATCGCAACCCTTGGCTTGGTGCTGTCGGCACCACGCTCAGCCAGTGAGCTCACCGGCCATCCCTATATAGGATCCGAACCCATGGCCTCTGCAGTACCAGCGCTGCACTCTTCCGAGTGAGCCACAGGGCTGGCCCTAAAGAACCTTTGTGCCACTTGGGAGCGCGGTGCCACTCCCGCCGAGGGTTCGGATCCCACATACAGACCGGTTCCCGCTCACTAGCTGAGCAAGGTGCGGGCACAACACCGGAGGGTTCGGATCCCACATACAGACCGGTTCCCGCTCACTGGCTGAGCGGGGTGTGGCAGCAACACCGAGGGTTGCGATCCCGTTGCCGGTCCCGGTCCGGTACGGGCGCGACACTGAGGGTTGCGATCCATTGTCATACACGAAAAAAGACAAAAAGGAAAAAAAAAATCTAATTATTAAAATGCTAATATGATTCACACATTTTAAAGATCTGAGCCCTTATAAAGCAATATGAACATGACTTTTCTATATATCTCGGCAACAGGGCGCTAAATTCCTCTAGGTTGAGTTATGCAGCTGGAAATAAAATACCTGGTCATCCCTATCTTCTGTTTATAACTTCAGTACTCAAAATGTTCAGAAAGTAAAACAATCTCAAAAAAGACTAGAAAAATATATGTGGATAGTAAGAATATGAGCAGGAAATACAACGGAAAAAAATTACACTCACTGCCAAAGTTAAAAGATTACTTATGAAATGTAAAGAAAGATTAGGCAGAAAGATGTGCTATAGCAAAAAACAAAATACAGGTTTCCGAAAAAAAAGAGAGAAAGGAAATTAACAGATGCTGTTGTGAGAAATGTCAAAGAAGAAAAAATAAAGACATGAAAACAATTATTTTAAGTTATTTCCTAAATGGATGTTGGAGCTGTATTTATATAATGTGTTCGATGTGCACCCTGGGACATATTCTTATAAATCAAAAATTTAATGCAACATGTTAATTATTCTGGACTTAAATGAATCATCACCCCAGGTGGTAGGCCCTTGGAAGCAAGCATTCCTTTTCTTATTTATATGATTTCATTGCTATAATTAAGTTATTATGAAGCATTAGAGTCACTATTTTAATTTTACTCCCATAACTCATGAGCTTGTAGAACATCTTTCATGAGTGTGAAGCTACAGCCAGATGATATTTTTAGTTGAATTTACCTTGTAGTGCAAGCATACAATATTTCCTGACTTTAAACACAAGTCCCATCACCTGTGGTTAAAGTGCAGAAAAGTTTTGGAATGTGATGAGGATTGAATAGGGGAATGAAGACGGACAGAAGAGAGCTGGGCTGGAATTGAGTTCAGAACCTTATCGATTGTTTGACTTTGGATGATAATTTTAGATTAATTTCTTCCTTCTTAAAATAAAATGAGTGATATTTAAGAAAGCTTCTAATTTTAAAAATTATCAGACTAATATTGTGTATTTTTTAAAAACTAGTAAATATAATCTTAATATCTATCGTGTATCATGCTTTGGAAATAGTTGACCTAGATTGAAAATTTGACCTGTGAAATTTTAATCTTCAAGTTAACATATTGTTAACATTTATATTAATTAATGTTGATATTATACTAATTAATATTAATATTTTTGAATAATATTATACCTAATATTAATACCTAATATTATTCCAAAAAAAGCCAATTATTATACAAGCTTGAAAACATATACTACAGGTTTATTTGAAAAGTAAAGTTCAATGATAAATATTAATAGATATTAAGATTAGGTTATACTTCTTACCTAATATCTCCTTTGAACATAAATACTATGAACCTTTTTGTACATCTTGATTTTCATAATGATTTATATTGTATATATAGATTGTGATTATGTTCCAGATATCTTAGCATGGATACAATTTCAAATTTGTTTTTCTATTGTAAAACCATGTGTCAGGTAGACTTTTCACATAATTGTCTTAGGCAACCTGGTCATTGTATTTCCACAACACGTAAATCCACTTTGTACTCATTTAAGGAAGCTAATTACTAGAAATGAGAAGCATGCCAATCACATTCTCTATATATCTTGTGAACAGTTTTCTGGGTAATTTGCTTCCTGTGAATTTTACCTCATAAATTATTATAAATACTACCTTTTAAGATCTTCCTGATAGTTAAGTGTGTTTTAAAATTTTCTGAGAGTTAAGTGTGTAATATATTTGAGATTCTTGAAGGTAAGTAAAGTCCATTACTACCAAGTAAATTAATAAGGTAGTTTAAAATGTATTAATCTTTCTCTATGTTGGTGTCAAATGAACACGTATACCAACATTAATTCAAGAGAGTTTCATTAGAAATGGCTTAAAATAAAGGATACAGCTTTAGGTACTTTTAAAATCTGCGACTTTTGAATAAACTGAAGAAAGTAAAGGTTACGCATAATATTAGAAAATTTGTTTGAAAAGTATTTTAACAGTTTAGGTGTCTTTCTGTTATTGAGCTCATTCACTAATAACCTCACCTAAGATATGGCTGTGTAATTTTTAAAGCAAGTCATAAATGTGTACAGAGATGTTTAATAGCATTCCCCTTTTTTGCTTGGAGATTTGTTTTTCACAATAAATAGCAATGTGTCATGCAGCAATAAAGAAAATACAAAAGGCAAAAGAGCATTTTTTACAGCACATTAAGGCAATTTGGAAAGTCATAGGTTCATCATATTAATAATGGCTTCTGAGATTTGATCCTTAGAGTTTCTTGAAAATAAATTGCTTTTCAATAGTTCAGCACATTAAGGCAATTTGGAAAGTCATAGGTTCATCATATAAATAATGGCTTCTGAGATTTGATCCTTAGAGTTTCTTGAAAATAAATTGCTTTTCAATAGTTAGTGCTGAAGCATTCATTAAGAAACAGAATTCTAGACACAAGGCTTGAGTTCAACATTACCCAAGAATATTTTTTTAAAGGTACAGAAAGTAAATGGCAAACATTTAACTACCTGACTTCATTCTGAATTATCTTTGAAGGAGTCTAAGGAAAAAATTATTACGCTTATGACTCTTAGGTGGTGTTTTGGAGGCATAAAAATAGCCCATTTTCCAATTTTACCTTCCCCTGACTGTGCTGAAAATACCTGTATAATTTCCAGCTACTTGACCTCAAGAAAAAGTGCTATGCAACATCAGGATTAGAACCATGGTGTAAGCACTATTTATAAGAGACATAAATGCTAAAATGACCCATGTCTAATATTTAATCACAAGATGAAAGGTGCTAATAAAAGATAGTTTACTAGGTCCTTTAAAAGATGCTTTATATTTATTATAATAAGTAATAAGTAGCATGTCACATGCAATCATTGTGTTTTAATGTGATTTTTGAGCTCCAAATAGTTTGAGATCAGTCTACTCTTCTTAAAGGGTGGGTTGTGGTGGTGGTTGGGGTTGGGGGGTATGATTTTGAAAATTGTCAGTCAGTTAACAGCTTAACAGTTAGAAAGAGACCTTCACACTTCCTACAGATGAACTGCAAAATATAGTACTTATCAGTGCGTTCTGGAGTAATGCAGAATTCCCCACAATGGGCTGATGTAACTCAACTGACCTCACTAGAGTATTAAGAGGAATTCTTTATCACACTTTGAAGGATAGCAAAGTGCTGGTGTATTCTGCACTTGGATATTTAAAACAGGTAAAAGCATTTACCTTCCCCCTTTGATCTGACAGTACTTTAAAAACTAGAAAATAACTTTGCTACTTTTCTACAGAGATCTATCCTGATGTTCACAAAGCATTGGTTTTCACCTGATGCCACTATCATCTTTCAATGAATTAAGGATTTGTGGAGTCTGAATCCTTGATTTTTAGTCCCACATTGTAACTAAAAAATCTGCAATCACTCTCCCCCGGCCTCTCCACGTTCCTCTCCTTGCATTACCTCCTTTCCTTATAACAAATTCTGTGTTTGAGAATGGAAAGAAAAAGCAAAGTGAAATGGAAGGAAATGGGGCAGGATAATCTTTATCTATCTTGTTGCTTTTTTAGAGAAATCACAGATCAATCCACTGGGATACACAGGAGTTGGAAATTTCACATCAACGTTTGGAATAAATGCTATCTCATTATTTTGTCCTCACATTTGAAGGTATTTGGTATAAAAGATGGCATATAAAAACAAATTGAATTCAATTCATCACCCTAGCTATGTTGCTGATTGTTCTGGTAAGAAAATTGATGTTTTATACCATGATTAGAATGTTTCCATCTTGGCCTATGATCATTTCTTTTTCCTTTAGGAAATAAAAAAAAAAAGAAAGAAAGAAGTCTTTGTTTATATTGTCAAACCTTTACATTTTCTAAGCTGTATTCTGAGTCATTTTAAGTTCATTACCTAAGATTATAGGATATGGTCAGTGTGGTAAGATCTAACTCTATACACTCTACTTTAGGTGATCCAATTGACTTAATTTTTAATTCAATCTTAATGTGATTTCACTTCCTTATTTTGATAGTGCTATATACATCTTCTGGTTTTGGTTGCAAAACACGAATTTTTTTTTTT
>NW_007731420.1:71419-73428 GCF_000696425.1 Galeopterus variegatus | reverse complement strand
GTCGCGCCCGTACCGGACCGGGACCGGCAATGGGATCGCAACCCTTGGCGTCGCGCCCGCAACTCACTCAGCCAGTGAGCGGGAACCGGTCTGTACGTGGGATCCGAACCCTCGGCGGGAGGGCCGTCACGCTCCCAAGTGGCGCACTGTAGCAGTGTGCCACTGGGCCGGCCTGCAAAACATGAGTTTTAACTTCAAGAAAAGAAGTATATACTAGGCACTAATGTTGGGCTGCCAAGTGGAGTGGTAAAAATGATTAAAATTACTAATAACACTTTAGTAGCCATTGGAAGAAGGAAAACTATCCAACATTCTAAATGCAATCAGAAATCTCCACATTTTAACCTTTTGATGAGAAAATCATGATGATAATTATAAATAATATAATAGAGGCAGAATGCTTTTCTAGAAAGATGACTTTATTCCCAGCTAAATTATGCCCTTCGTTTTATATGATACAGTTTAATATCTTTTTTTAGATTATTAATGTGGGTTTTATTCCAACTACTATCAGATTCTTGTTTTTAAGAATTCAGAATTTTTCAAAGTCCCAATTGAACTTTTTTTTTTAAAGATTTTTTTTTTACTTTTATTTATTTATTTACTTACTTATTTACTTTACATTCTAAGATATTGTTGTGGAGAGGTGGAGGGGAAGGAGAGATGGGAGCCAGATGTGGCCCATGGATGGCTCCTTTGCTGGCCTGTTTGCCATGCCTAAAGGGTGGGGTTGAGGCCCATGCCCCTCTCACCACCCCCAGGCTCAGGAGCCCAGGGACTTCCAGCAGTGGCTCCATCCTCACAGGCCTGCAGCCTGGGTACAGACAGGGGCAGGGGGAGGGAGTGTGGGGGTAGGGGAGGGACATGCAATTTAATAGTTTTATGGTCATCTCTATGCATTAAAAGTCTACATTTTAGTAAATAGCTTATGAGCTTATGACCACACGTATACGACAATAAAAGCAAATATGTGTGATAGTAATAACAATAATATACAAAGAATATTCTAAGTGTGTCAAGCGGAGTTGTAACAGACTGAACAGAAGTGACTGTATTTTGTTATACTTCTAAACTAAACGTTTTTTTTTTTTTTTTTTCTTACTCTCTTGTAACCAGAACCACATAGCTTATAGCTGGACATTAGAATACAATGTTTCTTTTTCAAATGATTGCTAAAATATAATGACTTTTCTCACATTGTAAACAGAAGAATTATAGAAGAAATTATTAACCCAGATGGCCATTCTTCACTAGCTTACTAACTAGATCTTTTTGAGGTTAACAGGAACTGAATCAGTGACTTGACTTCATGGAGGATGGTCAACATGAATCAGCTCCCATCCAAGAAGATCTTGAATGTTTAGCTGCCATTTTATGATTAGGCCTGCACATCCCTGCTTAGGAGACTATGAATCATTCCCCTATCACTTGTCCCTATAAAATTCTTTGGCTGGAAAAAGTCTGGGAAAAGTGGAGATAGTCTTTGAGACATAAGTTCACCATTTCCCCAGGCTGCTTCCTCACATTGGCTCTTGTCTCTCAATTATTGGCTATTGAGAATCAAGCAAACGGACCTTTGGGGTCTTGGTAACACAGTAAGTTTGCTACTTTCAACATTGAGATGGGCAATCAGGTAGTTGGGCTACTGATGAAATTTCCAGGCAGGCTCAATGTTTGTGAGTTGGGGGATAATGACCTTTTTCACAAGGAGGTCTGGTTAGGATGAAGTAGGATTCCAAATAACAACTAGAGACAGTACACAAAAGCCCAGGAAAGGAATAAAATTTTTATCAGGATTGCAACTAAAGAGAGAGATGTTTTGCAGCATTTCAGGCCAAGTCAATCAAGAAAGCAAGAAAAAAGAGATTACCCAAGATTGGTTGTAATATTTCACAGGTGTGGGGCCGGCCCGGTGGCGCACTACTACAGTGCGCAGCTTGGGAGCGCCGCAGCGCTCCTGCCAAGGGTTCGGATCCCACATACAGACCAGTTCCCGCTCACTGGCTGAG
>NW_007731420.1:69171-70727 GCF_000696425.1 Galeopterus variegatus | reverse complement strand
AGGTGGGAGAAGCCATGATGAGAGAAAGAGAGAACTTCTCTGCCTGTTTGGAGCCCCAGCTGCTTCCAGACTGGGGCTGGTGAGCACACAGAGCAGGAGCTGGCAAAAGCCACAGGTGTGCCCTCCAGATGAAGTTGCTTGGAAGCTGCAGGGGAGAAGAGGCCCTTGGTGGCCTCTGGGCCAGCAAGACTACAAATAGGGTTCCTGTGGACCAACATAAGAGTGAGGGGCCACAGCTGAAAAATTGAGACACCCAGAGGCTGGTGAGTCATTACTAGGGACCAGCACATGGCCTGTCCCAAGGGAAGAGTTTGGAGCAAGGGCAGTGGGGGACATGGGTCACTGGGAGAACACTGGGGGCACAGCAGAGACAGCTGATCAGCCCCACAATCAGCATAGGATGACTCAGTGGAGACTGGTCAGGAATATAGAACTGAACGGGGTGCAATTTACTGAAAAGATTCAGGCCCAGACCAGAGTTTCTGTACAGTGCAGGTGTACTGGATCTCATGAAAACCGAAAGTACTTATAAAGTCAACCATTAAACCCTGAGCCGCATAAAAATCCTTCCCCAGCGAATCAGCAGCAAAGCAGCAATTTAGCTCAACCAAAAGCTCAAGTGCTGGTTCCCACAGGAAGTTCCTCCATTTTAGAAGTTAGCAACGGACAACAAATTAGTTCTAGTGCAGAGTTTAAGTCTTAGGAACAGCAAACAATCAAACACAGAACTGAAAAAAAATAACAAATACTCACAGACTAGAGACAAAGTTTGATATTAACTAGTAAAGGTCTCACATCACCAAAGAACACCCATAAAACCTAGAAAGACATGATGTCTCCTGGGCTACTAAGCCAGGGATGGGGGATGGCTGGGGACTTCACATGCCCCACTGATGCCTGCAACCAGCCAGTGATGACCACTGAGACACTGCAGGAAGTGCCCCACTTTCTCCTGAGCTGGGATGGTGGGGGGGGGCCAAGGGCCTTGGCCACACCCTACTGACACCCACAACAAGCCCAGTGGTGACCAACAAGCCACCACAGGAAGCACCCTCAGTCCCAAGCTGGGGCAGTGTGGGGGTGAGTGCTTCAGCCACAACCCTCTAACATCTGCACCCAGGTCAGCAATGACCAAACCACCCATGGAAGCACCCTGGTCTCCCATGAAGGAATGAGGGGGTGCCACAGGCCTCAACTCCACCCTTCCTCATTCCTTCGTCTCCCACTCTATCTCCTTCCCCTTTCCCCTCCCCCCAACTGTTCCCCAACAACATTACAGAATGTAAATATAATAATATAAATTAATAAATAAAATAAAATAAATTTTAAAAAATAAGTAAATAATAATGGACATATCATTTAAAAGTATTCAGTGCTTTAAGAATATAATTGTTTATAAGAAATTCACCACTCAGGAGCCTGTATATTTTATGGAGATTGCACACTGGTGACCCCTTGGTCGAATTCAATCTGTACAGCTGCTTTATTTAGATTCCACAATGTTTTAACCTATCTTGAAATAATTTCCCAATTTTAAAAGCAGTGTTTTCACATAA
>NW_007731420.1:59998-68235 GCF_000696425.1 Galeopterus variegatus | reverse complement strand
TATTTAATTTATTGTAAAATATTTTTATTTCATTAAGCTGGAAATGGCTTCTGTTACATGGTTCTCAAAATTATAAGGTATTCTTATTAGAGAAAAAAACTCATAGACTACATGGTTCTATGACCCTCATAAGTTTCTTACACTATGCTAACCTCAGTGCTTCATCTATGAATGGAGAAATTAGTGTTACAGTGTAATATTGTTTAATACAAATATATATATGTATGTTTTTATTTGTATATGTGTATATAAACATATATGTTTAAATAGAGCGTTTTGTATATAATAACGAGATAGTATGGGTTATCATAATATAATACAGTATAATAATAATAATAATAATAACAATTATATCTAACATGTACTGAACTGTATGCTAACTACTACTCTAAGTGCTTTATATCTACACCTTTTTACTCATAACTATCCTGTAAGTTTGATATCATTATTATTGCCTGCTACATTCAGATGAGNGGTCAGCAATGACCAAACCACCCATGGAAGCACCCTGGCCTCCCATGAAGGAATGAGGGGGTGCCACAGGCCTCAACTCCACCCTTCCTCATTCCTTCGTCTCCCACTCTATCTCCTTCCCCTTTCCCCTCCCCCCAACTGTTCCCCAACAACATTACAGAATGTAAATATAATAATATAAATTAATAAATAAAATAAAATAAATTTTAAAAAATAAGTAAATAATAATGGACATATCATTTAAAAGTATTCAGTGCTTTAAGAATATAATTGTTTATAAGAAATTCACCACTCAGGAGCCTGTATATTTTATGGAGATTGCACACTGGTGACCCCTTGGTCGAATTCAATCTGTACAGCTGCTTTATTTAGATTCCACAATGTTTTAACCTATCTTGAAATAATTTCCCAATTTTAAAAGCAGTGTTTTCACATAAATAGATGGATGGAAAATGCTTTGTGAGAAATTAGTGATGGTGTAGTCACATTTCTACCTGATAAGAATAAACATCATTAAAGTTCTTGCTCCCTACACAACTGTAAACCCTATCGTTCTTAACGCCTAATCTCCTATACACTCTGGGTTAATTTAACTATCAGCCACGGGGCATTTGGGTTTTTAACTCCAACCTTACTAGTCTCTTTTTCTTATTTAATTTATTGTAAAATATTTTTATTTCATTAAGCTGGAAATGGCTTCTGTTACATGGCTCTTAAAATTATAAGGTATTCTTATTAGAGAAAAAAACTCATAGACTACATGGTTCTATGACCCTCATAAGTTTCTTAAACTAGGCTAACCTCAGTGCTTCATCTATGAATGGAGAAATTAGTATTACAGTATAATATTGTTTAATACAAATATTTATGTATGTTTTTATTTGTATATGTGTATATAAACATATATGTTTAAATAGAGCATTTTGTATATAATAACGAGATAGTATGGGTTATCATAATATAATACAGTATAATAATAATAATAATAACAATTATATCTAACATGTACTGAACTGTATGCTAACTACTACTCTAAGTGCTTTATATCTACATCTTATTTACTCATAACTATCCTGTAAGTTTGATATCATTATTATTGCCTGCTACATTCAGATGAGGATTTAAAGCCACTATTCTAACTCCAAAAGCTATATTAATGCTTGCAAATAATTTAACAAGTTACCTGACATATAGCAGGCATTGATTTTCTAGGAGATACAACCTAGGTTTTGTGTTTTTTTTTGTGAAATACTCTGTTAAGAGAACAAAGAGACAAGCTACAGACTGGAAGAAAATATTTGCAAATCAAATTCTCAGAAAAAAATCTTGTAACCAGAATATTTAAAGTACTCTCAAAACTCAATAAGAAAATAAACAACTCAATTAAAAACAGGTAGATGTTTTGAGCAGAAAATTCACCAAAGAAGATACAACTTCAGCAGTCAATAGAGAAGCATAACTTAAAACCACAATGAGATGCTATTACACACCTGTTAGAATGACTCAAATTAAAATAAAATAAAATAACCTGACAGTACCAAATTCTTGTGAAGATGCTGAGGCTTTTTGTTTTTGATTGTTTGTCTGTGGTTGCTGTTTAAATAATCACTAGACACTATATTTGTTAACACCATGCCTATTTGAGATGTGTACACAAAACCACAAATAGGCTTTTCTGCATGATTTCAAATTTTACATTTATGTGTGAAAACATCATCTCTCCCATTAATAGTAAGAAATGTCCACCTTAAGAGTTTCATTAATATATTGCTTTTTCTAATATATGTTAAAAAGGAAAGCATATATTACAAAAAAAAATTGTTGACTTTTACCTCCACACTTAAGAAGCTTAGAAGCAAAGCTGTCAAATTTCAGGTAAATGAATTTCAAGAGCGAGAGCTACTACTAATAATAGAAAATGCGTCCATTCTTCTCTGTATCCGTTGCCTCATCTTTAGTTTGGAATATCATAGTTTCTTGCCAGGACCACTCTTCTAACCTCCTAACTGTTCTTTCATTTTCTCCCTTCCCTTCTTTTATCTATTTTCCACATTTTGATCAGAGTAATGATGAATCATAAGTATCATCATATCATGTTATTGCTTGAATTTTTCAATAGCTTTCTGTTATACTTAGAATAAAACCAAGGTTCTTCCTCATTAGTATTATATAAGGTGATGCAAATGGCCCTAACAAATTAACTTTAAGATATATCATAGCCCAAATATAAGACTATTTTAATCCTTGCTCAGGTAAAATCCAGAATGTGTGCTCCTGACTGCAAAGAAATAGAATCATACAGTGTGTAACGTTCTGAGACTGAGTTATTTCATTCAACATAGTGCCTTTGAGAGTCATCAATCCATGTTATTGTATCAATATTTTTCCCCTTTTTATTGTTGTTACTAGAGTTTATCCATTTTCCCATGAGCACATTTAATCAGTTTCTTGTTTTTAGCAATTATGAACGAAGCTGTTATAAATATCGGCACCCAGGTTTACATGTGCATGTGTGTGTGTGTGTGTGTGTGTGTGCACGTGCGCACATGTGTATGCATATGAAAGTTTTTATGAGCACATACTAAGTGCTAGATAGCATGATAAATGCACTTTACACATTTTAAATGTGACATTCATATAAACCATTCTATGGGCTATGTAGTATAATCACCTCCGTGTTATGGATGCAGAAACTGACATCTGAAAGGGTATTAAATAACCCTCCTTAGAATGAATAGCTCTTATGTGGCCCAGACAAAATCTAAATATTTGCAGTCTGACTCTAGACTACAGCCTCTCAACCACTGTCCACACCATTCCAAATGGTTTTGCTATACTACTTCGTTTATGGAACCCAAAAATAATACTTAGAAATTTGTAGAGAAATTGAGAGAATTTATGTAACTTGTCCGTTAGAAGCACCGATCCAGAGCCCTGTCTGCCTGTGTAAAGCCCATTCTCTTTTCTTGATACTACATTTCATAGCAATTATGAAAACTTCAAAAGTGATCTATGGCACCATTCAGTATCCACTATAAGCAATATGTTTGTTAAGTCTTAAATAAATGGACTGTCAAGATCAGGAAGGACATGTTCTGAGTGAGAAATTTCAAGGCAAAGGCAGACAGACCTTCGAGACCTTGGAAGAGTCTGCACATTCTGAAAGGAGGGTGTCTGGTATCCTCTGTAGTAAGTTCCAAATGCATAAAAGCATTGCCTCAGAAAAGAACATGGCAGGTTCCAGAGTCAATGATAATCGATAGCTGTGACTTTATATGTTTTCTCCAGAGATATCCTGCACAATTTGACAAGGTATTGAGCATTTTAAAAGGCTCTTAGATGCTATTCCCACCACATAACATTTGCTTGACATCTACATGTGTTTTAAAACTGACCCATGTGTTTTGAGGCAAAGTTCTGGACTAGAGCCCAAGTACCTTCAAAGTCCAAGTGAGAGCTGCCACGAAATATACTATTCATACCCCAAGATTCTGAGAATCTTTAAACAAGTGTTTGTTCATTTTTTAAATTAATATACTATTCATACCCCAAGATTCTGAGAATCTTTAAACAAGTGTTTGTTCATTTTTTAATTTTTTATTTATTTATTTATTTATTTATTTATTTTTGAGAATCTTACATCGTTAAATGCTCAATTTGTGATATGCCGCTGTTTAGGCAGTTCTCTCCCATGGTGTAGTTATAGAGTATATTACTCCTTCTCAGATCAAATTATCTACATCAATTCTGATTGAATCCCATCTCAATTAAGAAAGACTTTCCTTTAAACTGCCAAGAGCCATTTTAAAATGTGATGTACCAATAGCCTTTCTCTTACAATCCAAACTTCACTAAAACTGTAAAATTATAGATGCAAAAATGGCTCAAGTAATTCCCCTTTTTTTGTCTTGTTTCTTGTTGAAATTTAAATCAGGTTTGTATTTGAATTCTGTGATGTTATTCATTTGCTTTTAAATAAAATCACATTGATGAATAAGTATTGAGAATTAGTTCTTTTCCAACTTCATGCAGCTCTTGTAGAATTCGATTGCTAACAATTAAGCCAGAAATAGACAGGAAGAGCTTAAAGAGATATAGCAAATTCTAGAAAAAAGGAAAGGAGGGGCCATAGAAGTCAGCTAAGGAGTAGATTATCTGGTAAGTTGATTAATATGTGGAAGTAAAATAAATACAATATCCTACTAAGGTACATACCATCTGAGTTGAACACCACGACCAAACTGGTACCTCCTCTGAACCAGGCACCATGCTAAGGACTGAAAGTATAAAAGGGAGAAGCTTTGGGTATGGGTCCTTTGAATTGCATTTGTTCCTACGAGTAAAGATCTGCAAAATTTACTTTCATTCACCAGCTTAATCATTTGATGGGAAAAGAAAATTTGGCACCTGATTCTGTTCTGCCTGACTTCCAACTGGAGTTCCTTCTAGGTTTCTAAATTACTTGGCACTAGGCAAGTCTCCTTTGCCAAAAAGGGAATGACTCAATATTTGAAACCAGGCACATCAGCAAAATCCAGATTGAAAATTGAAATCACTTTGATTCAGATAATGTGAGTCACCTGTACCTGGGAGGAAATAATTTATTACAAAAGATAATAGACTCAAAGGTGAAAACAAAAAAATAGAGAAGGTGGTCTATGTAGCTGTAGTGAAGTGAATTTTCCATGTAGATATTAATTGTGTTCCAGAAGATAACCTATATGGACCAATGAATATATTTAAGAATCAAAGATAGTACAAGCCTTGGAAAATATATGAATATATATCTGGACCTATATATATGCTCTATAATCTAACTAGATTTATGTGGCCTTCTGATATTTTAAACAGGAAGAGAGAAGTGGGGAAAAGTCACTACTTTTTTGACTTTAATTGCTTAATTATTCCATCTATGCATTTATCCACCACACATTCATCCATTTAGTGAAATATCCTTTTACACAAAGCATAGGATACATCAGTAACCTGGGTATGTTAAAGGCAGTGCAATAAATAAAAACTCTACTCTTTTCATGGAACACAAAGTAGTAGCAGAGAGTAATATGTAAATAATAATTTCCAATACATGTGTCTCTGTAAATCTGCATCCTTTATGTCTCATGGCATATCAAGCAGGAAAATAAAATTGCCTATTATCTTGTGGCCTGAGAACCTAACCTATGTGAGTTCTCTGCTCACAGATCAGTGGTGATCAGGAGGAGTGAGTGGAACATCAGCACTCAACCTCTGCACACACAGCCTGACACATAAATCCTCTTGGTGATACCGGCTTCAGCACCATCTTAAAAATCCTACTCAGTTACAGCAAGATAGAAAAGAATTGTGACTTATTCTCAGGGGTTGCAGTATGATACACAATAAAGTTTCAATCAAATTTAATACACATTTGAGAAATACATGAGCTATGTTGAGATTTTTAATTACTTCCTATGAAGCTATGGGAAATATTTTATTATAGTTACTATATATTACCATGTTTGTTTATATACCATTACATTTTTTTTTTCCTAAAACAAAGTTTCTAAATTATTTCCCTTATCCCTTTTTTAAAAAACTGTATATCAACAATTAATAAAGTATGGCTCTCAAGAGTAAAATTCAATATTCTGGAGTATTATATTTTCAAAAGAACAAGGATACAGAAGGCAGTCTATGACTACTAACTGACTTATGAACTAGACTCCACACGAATTGAGTTGCATCTTATGTACCCCTTTTCATGCTTTGAAGAAAATAGTTCTAAAGTTTGGTTGTTTCTTTTTATTTTTTCAAGCATCTTTTAATTTTTGTTTTTGTATTTTCATACAGTAAGATTTATATTTTTAATGTGGAGCTCAATGTGTTTTAGCATGTGTATAGATTCATGTCATCACCATCACAGTCAGGATACAAAACAGTCTGCTTTCAACCCTCAGCATTCCCTCTGCTGTATTTGTAGTCAAACCTTTCTCTATTCATGACTCTTGACAAGCACTGATCTGTTCTTAGTACTAGAGTTTTCTCTTCTCCAAAATGTTACATAAATAGAATCATACAGTGTGTAACGTTCTGAGACTGAGTTATTTCATTCAACATAGTGCCTTTGAGAGTCATCAATCCATGTTATTGTATCAATATTTTTCCCCTTTTTATTGTTGTTACTAGAGTTTATCCATTTTCCCATGAGCACATTTAATCAGTTTCTTGTTTTTAGCAATTATGAACGAAGCTGTTATAAATATCGGCACCCAGGTTTACATGTGCATGTGTGTGTGTGTGTGTGTGTGTGTGCACGTGCGCACATGTGTATGCATATGAAAGTTTTTATTTCTCTAAGATAAAACCTAGGAGTAGGATTTCTGGGATGTAAATATAGGTAGGTTTGACTTCTTGAGTGGCTATCGTACTGTTTTCCAGAATGTCTGTATCATTTTGCATTCCCACTAGCAATGTATGAGAGTTCTTGTTGGCCTGTAGTATTGTCAACACTTGGTACTGTCTGTTTTTCATTTTCCATTCTAGTAAGGGTGTAGTGGTATCTCATTGTGGTTTCAATTTGCATTGATAAATTTAACTTTGATGCATATTAATAACATTTGCACTGTGAAATACTCTGTTAAGAGAACAAAGAGACAAGCTACAGACTGGAAGAAAATATTTGCAAATCAAATTCTCAGAAAAAAATCTTGTAACCAGAATATTTAAAGTACTCTCAAAACTCAATAAGAAAATAAACAACTCAATTAAAAACAGGTAGATGTTTTGAGCAGAAAATTCACCAAAGAAGATACAACTTCAGCAGTCAATAGAGAAGCATAACTTAAAACCACAATGAGATGCTATTACACACCTGTTAGAATGACTCAAATTAAAATAAAATAAAATAACCTGACAGTACCAAATTCTTGTGAAGATGCTGAGGCTTTTTGTTTTTGATTGTTTGTCTGTGGTTGCTGTTTAAATAATCACTAGACACTATATTTGTTAACACCATGCCTATTTGAGATGTGTACACAAAACCACAAATAGGCTTTTCTGCATGATTTCAAATTTTACATTTATGTGTGAAAACATCATCTCTCCCATTAATAGTAAGAAATGTCCACCTTAAGAGTTTCATTAATATATTGCTTTTTCTAATATATGTTAAAAAGGAAAGCATATATTACAAAAAAAAATTGTTGACTTTTACCTCCACACTTAAGAAGCTTAGAAGCAAAGCTGTCAAATTTCAGGTAAATGAATTTCAAGAGCGAGAGCTACTACTAATAATAGAAAATGCGTCCATTCTTCTCTGTATCCGTTGCCTCATCTTTAGTTTGGAATATCATAGTTTCTTGCCAGGACCACTCTTCTAACCTCCTAACTGTTCTTTCATTTTCTCCCTTCCCTTCTTTTATCTATTTTCCACATTTTGATCAGAGTAATGATGAATCATAAGTATCATCATATCATGTTATTGCTTGAATTTTTCAATAGCTTTCTGTTATACTTAGAATAAAACCAAGGTTCTTCCTCATTAGTATTATATAAGGTGATGCAAATGGCCCTAACAAATTAACTTTAAGATATATCATAGCCCAAATATAAGACTATTTTAATCCTTGCTCAGGTAAAATCCAGAATGTGTGCTCCTGACTGCAAAGAGGACTCTCTTCCAACTTTTCCTTCACTGTCTTCAATGTTGAATTTTGCCATCTTCTACATATGACACCCGAGTTTGACATGATTATTTTCATCAAGCACATGGGGGAGAAAAAGCA
>NW_007731420.1:0-59062 GCF_000696425.1 Galeopterus variegatus | reverse complement strand
TGGGATCCGTTGCCGGTCACGAAAAAAGACCAAAAAAAAAAAAAAAAAAGGAATTTTGCCATCTTCTACATATGACACCCGAGTTTGACATGATTATCTTCATCAAGCACATGGGTGAGAAAAAGCAATAACTCTATTTTTCTCTCAAATGGACCATAGTCAGCCTGACTATTTGCAGTTCGCTGTGTTTTAGTCCTTGAGGTAAAGGTGTAAGTATTCTATACTCAATGATGCGTTCTGTGATAACCCTGAATTAGGGTCCACATTTCTGCTCTTCTCCACATCTTTTTGTTTCTTTCAGAAAACTCACAAAAATTGAAATTAGATTATCTGTGCACCTACCTAATTTGTGTCTCTTTCCCTGTTAGATTGTAGCATTCTAGAAGGCAGTGAACTCACTATTGAATCTTCAAATCCAGGATAGTATCTGACACCGAGTAGGCCCCAAATACACATACTTTGTGCATGTGCTTTAACACTCTGACTGATAAAGAAAACCAAAAAGGTCTTTCTTTTCACTGTCAGGTCCTTTGCCCTGTGTATGTCAAGACTTTGATCGAGAAGCATAATCCTTCAATCTGCTATACTATGTATCTATCATCTGTCTATTTACCTATATAAATGCACATTATATATGTATATATAACAGTCAGTGAGTAGAGATTAAAAGACTAAACCAAAGCAAAAGAAGGAAAGAAATAGAAACACAGGACATATGGGACACACTGAAAGTAAATGGTAAGATGGTAGATTTAGTTATAAATGAATTAGTAATGGTGTAACAGATAACCTGACTAAATACTCCCGTTAAAGGACAAAAGTCAAAACTAGCCACAGCAATTAACAATATGCTGTTTATATGAGGAATATCTTAAATAAACAGATAAATAAAAAAGAATGGAGAAAAGTTATATCAAATAAAAAAATCACCAAAAGAATGCTTATATAGGGCCGGCCCGGTGGCGCACTGGATAGTGCGCCGCTTGGGAAGCGCGGCGGCGCTCCCGTCCGAGGGTTCGGATCCCACGTATAGACCGGCTCCCGCTCACTGGCTGAGCGAGGCGCGGGAGCAGCGCCGAGGCTTGCAATCCCGTCGCCGGTCCCCGGTCCGGTACGGGGGCAACACTGAGGGTTGCGATCCGTTGCCAGACACGGAAAAAAAAAAAAAAAAAAAAAAAAAAAAGAATGCTTATATAGCTAATTAATACTAAATAAATTAGTCTGCAAGACAATAAATATATTAAGGAAAAAAAACCTTCAAAGTGTTAAATGTTGAAACTCACCAAGAATACCTAACACTTCTAAATTTCAAATAATAACATATTCTCAACTTAAATAAAACAAAGGTTTACAGAACTGAAAGGAAAACCACACAAATACAAAATAATTAGGAAAAATTTTCATATATTTCTCAGGGTTGGATAAAATAAACAGACAAAAAATGTTAAGTTTTGAATAATTTTATGAATACAGTTAAAGTTGATCTAATTGATATGTACACACATCAATTGGTAACAATTGAAACAGTTGTTTCAAGCACAGAAACGTTATTTTTAAAAATTGTTCATATGTTGGGTCACAAACCAAGGTTCAGCAAAATCTAAAGACCTGATACCATATATAATAGTTCTCTGGTGAGAGTGGAATTAAGCCATAAAAAAAAAAACAACAGAAAGATACTAGTAAAGCCCCATATGATTGAAAATTAATACACGCAAGTTTAAGGATTGCCTTAAATTTTTCTGAAGAGCCTATATTCTCAGCTGGCCTAATGATGGCTTTAGTATTTTTGACCAGCTTGGAAGAATAAGCCCTGATATCAATATAGAGGAGACAGAATATAGCATAACAGCTCAAGTGTGAGTTAGATTTTGTTAATAAATAACAAAACATGCATTTAACTCTAACCACTTATGACTCAGCTACACAAGCAGTTCTCCAAAAAGTATCAATTGCCTTGAAGGATGGCCTCATGACGTGGGTGACACATCCTGTTCTCAGAAACCCTTATTGTAAGTTCCTGGAGTTGCTGATGGCAAAGATGCTAAGAAAAAGACCTCAGCCCAGACGTGCTGGCATCATAGAAGCTTACTAACTTACCTAAAAATTGTTCAAAATGTATTTGTTATAAACTTAGGACTATATGTTGTAACTTAGAACCAATCATTGACTCTTATGATATGTTGTAGCCAATCAAAAGAGACAATTATGATAAAGGATAGCCCCCTTCTCTCATCCTAGGTCCTCCTTTTTAATTTTGATGCATAAATGTGTAACCTGGTGAAAGGCCCCAGAGCACGTTCCAACTCCATTGGCTTGTGTTTCCCAGGTCTATCCTCAAATTTAGCTCATAATAAACGTTATAAATTTGCAAATTTGCCTCTATGGCCTCAATTCTGTTATTACCACCTAACCAAAAACTTGGTTAATGTAGATTAATTGTCTTAGCATCAATATGTTCTACAGAAAAATTAAGATAATATGAGTATTTATTCACAAAATTGTCACAAAAATTGACTCAGTGCTTATTAAACACAGGAGAGATTCTGGCACATAATAACCACTTTATATGCTTGAACTCTTGTTTATATCATTATTGTTGCATCATCTTTATTAATTTGCCTTCTGGGGAAAAATGAGGTCACACTTCTGTTAAATATCACAATCTTACAACCCAAACCCTAGTCTTACTTCTTCTCAGAAGAGCCTCTTTTCCACTGATGCAGGGTCTTTTCCTCTTTTTCACTTTTCTTACAATGATCCACAAGTTTCTCAGAGTGATTTCTTTTTTCCAAAGGATCATTTTGTTTGCCACTGCTTTCTCTTTGTACTCTTCTCTCATCATATTGTTTCTTTGCAATGCAAGGGAGAATAAATGTCCTATATTCCTTTGATACTAGGGTAGAGTATTCCAGATCAAAAATATTATATCATTCTTTGTTTACTCCCCCAGGGCATTTCCCAAAAACTCATCATATTGTTTCTTTGCAATGCAAGGGAGAATAAATGTCCTATATTCCTTTGATACTAAGGTAGAGTATTCCAGATCAAAAATATTATATCATTCTTTGTTTACTCCCCCAGGGCATTTCCCAAAAAGGCAGTCAGTGCAACTTCTGTTCTTTGTTGACTCAGAAGTATCACTGCTTTCATCACCTGATTTGTTGTAGGAATTGAACTAGGGGTACTGCTTCGTTCCACCCCAAATTTATCTTGCTACCATTACCTGACACTGGATTCTGACTCATTTTTCTTTTAAGCCAAAAATGAAGTGATTGAGATCTTGATTTTCTCACCCAGAATACTGCTAGGATGCTTATGCTGTTTTCCAGTCTCCTGATTAACTTCTTAAAATCAGGCTGGTTAAGCAAATGATCCTTCCCCTTGTGAAAAACACACATGGTGAGCCCCTGAACCAGAATCTTCAGGCACCTGGAAGTTTATATTATAGGGCTGTCTTTAGAGTGTTCTAATCTCTTTCTACTTAGATTATCTGCCTCTAACTTATTCCTTTTTCTACTCATTAACTAGACTGCTATAAAAGTTATTATTCTACAGGTCTAAATATATATTCTACTCACCTAGTTAATACACCTGTGTCCTCTTAACATGCACACTAAATAGTCCCTTAGGGTGGTAGTCTTTGATGGTATCTCAACTCCTATCACTTCCTACCAAAAACTTTTCATACAATCTGCCAGAAGCATCCATTAATTTTCAAGTAAGTCACAAATTTTCACATGCAATTTCTTGAAACGTTTGGTTTCTCCTTACTTAAAATGCCCTTCCTTCCTCAATTTGCTAAAGTAACTCTGATTACTTTCCATCGCGTCTGTATAACTTTCTTTGGCTCACTTTTTACTTTATTTCCTCATTAAAACAGAAACATAAATTGAAACATTTTTTATATAGAGCTACCATTATTTATGTATAGATGATTTCAGGTCAAGGATCCAAGCCATGTAACCTGTGTAAAATCAGTTATGTTAAAATATGTCTGTCTTTTCCCTGAAATTCAATTTACGTACATCATCAATTGCTAATATGGGAGGGTCCGAGATGTGTTGAATGATGGCTTTTCCTCAGGATTATGAATTAAGAAGTTGAAAAACAACAGCCAACTCTTTATCTCCAGTCAGTGTTCATATAGAAGAAGATGTGTATCCCAAAGCAAGTATGTAACGATTCAGGTTACAAAGGAGGAAGTGAAATCATTCAAATGATCTCCTGATTTATGTCTCCAGGGAATTTATTTCAATTTACTAAATACAGAAGAAATATAATAAACTGAATAAATATGCAAAAATAAAGCACTGTAAGAAACAGAGTGTGAGTCTGCTCTGCTTGCCAGTCTAATAATGAAGTTTAACACAATTGGGAGGATGGTATGTACTCCTCGTTTCAATGTGGCAACTAGGGAAGATTGCTCATGGCAGTGTCAACATGGATACCTTTGAAAGGAAATTGATGCCAATACAAGAAGCAGAGGATCTATACCCAGGAAGTGGTAGCGCTGAGACTGTAAGATAATCACATGGAGTCATGAAGTAGAAGGAAAAGTCATCTATGATTCACAGGGATTTATGTGAGTTACTTCTTCAATAAGAGTAAAGTGATATCATGGTGGGCGACTCTATGTCCCCATGTTCACTGTTGTTCCACATTCCATATTGTTTAACACTTGTCCTGGACTTTCTACTTTTATTGAATATTATTGCTAATAATTGCATTTAAGTAAACTTACATACAATTGGTAAATATCTATATTGAAATTTCAGTTTCTGCTAGGGTCTCATCTATTACTATGTAAAATACATATGCAGTGAAAATAGTTTTTATTTTAAGGTGGATAAACCTAAACAACCTTTACCCTACACAAGGTAATTCACACCTTTTTTTTTTTTTTAAGGAAAGTATGCAAGACACCCACTGAATAAGTAAAATATGCTCATAAACACATAGTTAGGAATAGCTAATTCATTCCCATTGTGGGTGGGGGTGGCGGTAAGAGGGGTATTTGATGCTACTGCTCCTGCCAGCCACATGTTTACTATTTAATTAAACCAAAGCTTGTGCCATGATGGCCTGCAATGCCTGAAACCACCAGGCCATTTACTCAAGAATGAGTGGGAAACATGAAACAATACATGACAGGAAAGAGATGAGAAGCAGGCCAGCTGTATGACACATAAGGGATAGTTAACATCCCTGCTGTGGTGGGTTTAGCATGTCTTTGACTGTACAACACAATTTTACAACTTTTAAATTGATATTTTGGTTTCTAATCATTTTGATTTTGTAATAAACTCTTAAAATTGCTAGAAAATGAAAATCAATTTTTATTGAAAAATTAAGTACTGCATTTTATTTTAATAAAGTGTACAATGGTGAATTTACAGTATGCACAAAATATTTGTCAATATTTACCATCTTTTGTGAGGCTCATAGGGATATCTATCACAAGACATGAGAAGCAAAAGAAACAAATCTGCTAAAGAGAATGGGCATATACTTATTTACCCAGAGAAGACTGTTTCAGATAACATGTTTTAATATTGGCCGTTGCTAAAATGTATTTATATGTAACCCTCTGAAGCCTGGCTTTACATGTACATCAAATAACTTTTCTAAGTTAATTTTATTCTCTATTTTCTTAAATGACTAAATTATGCCAATTTTTATCAATGACAGAGAAGCATCAGGTAGAAAATTACTTAATTCCAATAATTCAACCTGTTTTTAGGACAATTTTTTGCCCAAAACAAAGCTTTAGGAAGTTTATTTTACTGAAGCTGGTGCATGAGACATTGCTGTGACTGCTCTTGAAAATTCTATTAAAAATTCCAACATTAAAGATAAAATCTTTAATCTTTGTTTTTCCAGTTATAATACAGATGCTAATTTTGGTTAGCATAGAATCATAGTAAAAAATATTATTTTAAAACTAATAAATACGTAGTTGGAAGAGGTTGTGGTGCAAATATAATTCAATAATTATGAGCAAATAAGCTGAGACATTCTACCAATTAAAATAAAAGTATAATCTATGTTTGTTAACATGTACAAGTGTATATCTGTATATATTCACACAGAAGAGCTGAACTATACACTTTTTTCACTGAAAAGGATATTGAATAAAGAAGATAAATGAAATCTTAAATATGACAAATATGAACACGTGCTTTCTTTTTTATCCCATATAATTAATGAGATTTTTGGAATGTTCGAACTTGATCCTTTGAACAACTACTTTGCTGACCAAATGGCATGAGGTGTTTCTGTGAATTATACATCTGAATTTTGGTAATATTTGGATCAAACTTAGTAAAAAATTGCAAAGCTTCTAATGAGAGAAACAACAAAAAAATCAGCTGTCAGAACTTTAAGCCAATTCCAATTACAGAAAATAAAGTTTCTGAAGAATAAGACACTGAAATTTATTCCTACAAATATGAGGGAAGACTGAATGAATTAAATAACAAGGGATCAAATTTCATAAAAGATTTACTTTTGTTATTCCAAAATTTGCTTTGAAATATCTTTACTTACAGAAACAATCTTTCAAATATTTTTATTCTCTAGTGGAACTACTATTTTTATTGGATGAACATATTGTTTATTTAAAAATAAACAAACCTATTATATTGTAGCAGTTCATATTTATGAGACAGCATATTAGATATAGAGATAGTTTATTTGATGAGTTATTCATGTAAAAACACTTGTTGAAAAAATGTATTCAAAGGGAGGTGAAAGAAAGTACATGTGAAACTATTTAGTCTGCAATATTTAAATCACTTAAAACACAATATTAAAATTGGGAATATCTTCCATTTTGCAGAATTTTCTTCCATTTTGCTGAGATATCTCAGCATCTGTAGAGAAGGAATTCAAATATTATTGTCTTCTTGTAGAGAAGAGTTGATTGAAGTAAACATCAATAAAAATGCAACTCTGAAATCAACCAGAATGAAATTAAAAGAAATAAAACACTTTTCTGAAAAATTATCCAGTGATCCACTGATACAGTTTTAGAGACAGGTATAGCCCAGGAACAAATCAAACTGTGTTAATACATACCAAAAGAAGTGTCCAGTTTATGCTGCTTTAATGTTTAGATAATTGATACTCTTTAATGTTTAAGAATATGTAATTTAGGTAGTCAATATAGTATTTAAGACTTGAGTATGTAATTTTTATAAAGAATATTATTTTTGAAAACAGTTTTCCATAAAACTATTTAAGAAATTTAGTAATGTAAGAAGTTAACTTGACAGAATAAATAAATATATCACAAATCTATATGTATACATACACATTCGCACATATATATGTATAGGGTGTGTGTGTGTGTGTGTGTGTGTGTTTGTAGTAGCTCACATTCTCAAATGTGTTTCAGACTGAATGATAAAAATATTTCATGGTCATTCTAGATCTAAATATGGGAGAAAACAGGGTTTTAATGGTGAAGCAGAACCAAATAAATTTTATTCACTTTTATTGTTACCTTCATAAACTTTTTGAAGGCCCCTCATATGAAAACGACTGTTGTCTAAAATACCATGAAGACATTGCTGAAATTAGATTTGGATTAATCATTGCCTTTGGTTCCCAAATCCTCAAATTATTTTTGCAAGACCAGTACATACCTTATAAGCAAATGTCTTATTCTAAAAATCTTAAAATAAATATCCATTAAGGACTCACCAGGGGAATTAACATATTTTCAGCCATGTCTTAAAAATATAATCCATCTAAGTCTTACTTGTGAGGCTGTTAAGCCAAGATTATGCATGAAAAGAAGCACTGAATTTGAGATTTGCTTCATGTAAATATATATACATACACACATATGCATTTAAATATATACATTTGTTGAATATATACATATATTTAAATTTATACATATATTGTGTATATACATATATATCAATATATATTCATACATATTTATATATCCACATACATATTTATATATATGAGGGTGTTTCAAAAAGTTCATGAATAGATTTGTATTATCTTAATTCTATTTTTCCATGATCTTCACATATATGAGGGTGTTTCAAAAAGTTCATGAATAGATTTGTATTATCTTAATTCTATTTTTCCACGATCTTCACACACACACACACACACACACACACACAGTTTTTAAAAGATATTTAACACAAAGATCAAAACTCTTTTGTATTTCTTTATTATTTCCATGACCAAAGGTAATGAGATAGTTTGATCATGTGTTATACTATAAATTCACAATTACTCCCATAATAAATAAGAAACTATGTTTAATTGCTTAATTATTATGACCTGTTCATGAGAGTGTTATCTTAATATCCCCAAAAGTGAACCCTCTAATTATTGCACATAAATGAAAAAATATATATATTTTTTCTAAACATGTTTGTGGCCTACTCAGCTTTTTAAGCAGTGTATGCACAAACTTCCATTTGGAGACTAAAATTATATTCACAATCTCTGTGTCTCTGTGTCTTGGTTCATCTAAAAGAAACTCAAACAGGACTCAGAACAGAACACATGTAAAGGAAAAACTTATTTTTTTTTGCATTAATACCCATTGTAATTAATAAAACAACATGATTAGTGGAGATAAAAACAGGAAAAATAAGTTATTTAATATAGCATTCCATTCATTCTCACCATCATCATTTTGGGAAGTTTGAAAAGAAACAAGGAAAATTACCATTAGAAGGGAATCAAAATAGATACAATAGTCATATATTTATTCAACAATGAGATCCAGTTATAGGCTATTAAAAATAAATAATGCATTGCTTTGATATCAAGGAAGTCACTTTTTTTCACGAGAGAATACTAAAAACCAAGTTGTAATAGAATTATATCCATGTTTTTTTATTATATAAATAGCTAGTGTTATGTTCTTTTAAGCCAGGTTTTGTGAATTATTTTCTCATCATTTTTTGTGATAAGAATCACTGGTGGATCCTGTTCAAGTATAGTTCTCTAGATCTGGCATCAGAGACTCTGATTCAGTGTGTTTAGGGTGACCAGTCATCACAGTTTTCCTGGGACTGAGGGGTTTCCTGGGAAGCAAGAGCGTCAGTGCTGGAAGGAGGATGAGTTGGTCACTGTACTGGAGTGGGACTGAACAATATTACTGTAAGGCTGACTCCAGATAATTCTGATATAGGATATGTCAGAACCAATATGACATATGTGGTAGATGGCAATTAAATGAAGAGTAAAATACTTAGGTTTACATTTTATATACATTTAAATCTCTATCAACAGTAAAAAAAATCTGTCTATCTATCTATCGTCTTTCTATCTATCTAATCTTGGGATGGGAGACATATAAGAGGCAGAGCTGTTGGAAAACTAATAGGTAAAACATGATGGTAATCCAAGTGAAGGCAGTGGAGATACCACATTGGGTCAATATTCAGGTATATTTCAAAGTTAAAATATATTTGTTCACATCCTGAAACTAAATAGATGGGGAGAGTCATAGTTTAATATAAGTTTTATAGCTTCTTGATAGAATTAAAAGTTAAAGAAGACAAATAGTTTTGAAAAATTATGGAAGATAAAGACTTTAATCTAAGATGTGAGTAGGTTTATGAGTAGAAAACTTCCTGAAAGTGTGTAAATGTCTGGTTGAATATTTGTGGTGGGTCCTCCTTGCCACCTCTTTGGGGCTAGTCTTAGTAACAGGGCAGAAAAATTTGTGCATCCCTGAGATGATATCAGGTTTCTTGGGCAAGGTGTGCTGAATAAGAGAAATTCTCCATATACTTATTTCTGCCTGGTTAATCAAAAGGTTATATGTTTTCTTCCATAATCAATAACAAAATATAAAATATAAAAAGTAATAGTTTGAGTACCACGTATTATTCATTAAGCAATTTTCATGCACAATCTCATTTAATCCTCATTAAACAGTATCGAATTGATAATGCTATATCCTCAGAGCATATATTAAAGAACTAATGCTCAGAGGTATAAAATATCTGGTTCGAGCTGTATAACAAATTTTAGATCAAGAATTTGAGCTCATGCTTTGCAGCTCCAGAGCATTTCAATTTATGTTCTATACTTGATTAAAAGTTATTCTCATCCATCAAATGTGATTATTTATATTAAATCCAAATTTATTTGTTCATCACAATGGATCTCAAACTTTAGAGACATTAAGTATCCCCTGGGGAAATATAAATCAGCTTCCGGCTGTGATGGAAAAGCTTGAAACAGACCAATGATCCTACTGAAACAACAAAGAGCTGATTAGAATTTTTAAAAATTAAAAAAAAAGATTTGATGATAGAAATAAAAAAAAAAGAGCTAAGCATGGCTAGGAAGACTCAATATTGTTAAGATGCCAGACTCATTCTTCCAGATTTGATCTGTAGATTCAGTACAATCCCAACAAAGTCCCTGCAAGCTATTTTGTGGATATTGACAAACTGATTCTACAGTTTTTATGGGAAGGCAAAAGACTCAGAATAGTCAACACAATATCAGGGAGGAGAACAAAGCTGGAGGACTGACATTACTTGACCTAACAATATAGTCACCAAGACCATGTTGTATTGGTAAAAAGATAGAAAAAATAGATGAGAGGAACACAGTAGAAAGCCCAGAAATAGACCTATGCAAATATAGTCAACTGACCTTTGGCAAAGGAACAAAGGAAATTCATTTGAGAAAGAATAATCTTTCAGGAAATAGTGCTGAAACTACTATGTGCAAAGGAAGAAAGGAATAAAAGAAGGACAGAAGGGAAAGAAAAGAAAAGAAAGGAAAAGAGAAGAAAGGAAAAAGAAAAGAAAGGACCTAGCCACAGACCTTATACCCTTCAAAAAAAATTAACTAAATGGATCATAGGCTTAAATGTAAAATGCCAAACTATACAAACTACAGTAACTCCTCATCCTTATCTGCAGGGTATGTGTTCCAAGACCCCCACTGGCTGCCTGAGACCACAGGTAGTGCCAAACCCTATTGTCATCAATAGAATACATTTTCTATCCACAAATTTAATGCCTTTTCCATCCTAAATCGGTACTTAACACACACTGTGGCCATAACTTTGGCAGTCTGAGGTGTCACAGCAAAACTAGCACAGATTTCTTTTTCCTTGTCCACAGTTCTACAAGTCTCATTCATTGCTAGCGAGAATAAACAATGGCACAGTGACTTTGGAAGACAGTTTGTCTCCTACAAAACTAAATATACTCATCTCATATGATCCAGGAATCACATTCCTTGGTATTTACCCAAATGAGTTGAAAACACATATCCACACACAAAAAACCTGCACATGCATGTTTATAGTAGCTCTATTCATAATTGCCAAAACTTGTAAGGGAACAAGATGTCCTTCAGTAAGTGAATTGGTAAACAAATTCTGCTACATCATACAATGGAATACTGTCTACAAATAAAAGAAGATAAATATCTAGACACAAGAAGACATCGAAGAACCTTAAATGCATGTTGCCAAGAGAAATAAATCTATCTGTATGATTCCAATCATAGGCAGAGCTATGGAGATGGCAAAAAGATCAGTGGCCGCCAGGAGTTGGTGGGAAAGGAGGATGAGTAGGTGGAGCACGGCAGATTTTTAGGGCAGTAAAACTGATCTGTATGATACTGAAACGGTGTGTACATATCAGTATTCATTCATCAAAATCAATAAAATGTTTAACACTAAAGGTGAACCCTAATGGAAACAATGGACATTAGTTAATAATAGTTTATTAATATTGACTAATTAATTTAACAAATATGGCACACTAATGAAAAATCTTAATAATAGGAGAAACTGGGATGGGGGTCAATGGGAACTCTTTTTAATTTACTCTCATTTTTTCCTATAAGACTAAAACTGCTAAAAAAAATGTCTATTTTACACACATGCATGAGGGTACTTCAGAAAACTCATGCAAAAAATGTAATTAGGACTAATTCGAGTCTTTCCATTAACTTTTTGAAGACTAGCTTGGTGTGTGTGTGTGTGTGTGTGTGTGTGTGTGTGTGTGTGTGTGTGTGTATGAAGAATTTTATAATGACATAATAGCCTGAGACAGACAAGTTAAGGAGAAGAGATCCCAGGCTAAAAGGAATACTTCAAAGAAGTGAGACAACTACACTTGTTTTTTATTTGAACTATTTGACAAATCTTAAACATAAAATGGTGAAAACCAGGAAGCTATGCAGAATAGTGCTGGAAAGTTGAGTGGACCTTCTGGAAGTCTTACAATTCTGGGGAAAAAAGCAAACGAAAGGGAGAGTTTAAGACCCTTCTAGGATGGATTTGGGAGTAAAACCCCTCAAGGAGTCAGTTGGTATAAGAGGGTTATACCTATGGGAGGACGTCTGGAGGTGCTATTTCCCCTCTGGGTGATGATGACAAAGTAGAACATTTTGTGAAATTCATCAGTCTCTACACTCATAATTTCTGAAATTGTATGTACAATATTATACTTGAATAAAATATTTACAAAGAAGCATTCAAATATAAAACATGTAAAAACTTTTGGGTATTGGTCAGCTCTGGTGAGGAAAACAATATCAGAATAGGCATGAGATTTTAAATGGACCTATAATATTTTGTTTAAAATATTGTCTAATTCATAAAGGCGAAAAAAATGATTTGTGCTATGTCTGGTTATTATGTAAACTAACAGATTACTTATATTATTTTCTAACTTTTTGAATGTTTAGAATAGTTCATAACTTCAAAAATACTAAAATAACTAATAAATAGAATAGAAAGCATTGAGAAATATCTGTCACCTGAAATGCTTGCTAAAACAGCAGCTTCCCTAACCTCAGCCTCAGCAACTGTGCTCCCGATTGTCAGATAACCTCATTAAAACTCAGCAATCTGCATTTCAGCATTCTTAGTGAGTAATGCAAATTTTTTAAAAACATGTATTTTGTAGAGTTTCTGCCCTTATTCCTACATAGAAAGGAAGAAGTAGTCAAGCTTCAGACACATTTTTTGGACCAGCAGATCCATAAGAATCCATTCATACTCAGAAATTCTATAATGATGTGTCCTCAGAGTAGATTTGTGGTGGGAGAGAGGTGAGGAAGAGTTTGCAGGGAACTGAATGCTCAAAGGGGAAGGTCATTTTGTTAGGGAGAGAGGAATGCAGAAGCTGTCAGTGAAGTCGAACACGAACTGACCTTTTCCTAGGGGATGATTTGTGAGGCATGTGCTTGGTTACTTAGGGAGGAAAAGGTGCTATGTAAATGCAAATGATCGAGTTATTAATTGGCTTCTTCTCTCATCTGTCTTCTTCCCCTGTCTTCTCTCATCTTTCCCTTCTGAGAGCACCATTAACGCAGGTCACATTCCTGGACTGAGGAAAGGAGTAGACCTAAAACATCCCTTTCTCCCCAGGGTAAGAAGAACAGTACTCAGAATGAAAAAAACCTTCAAGTTCTCCCCCCACCAACACACACACACATCCTCACCCCCACTCCCAGTGCTCACGTATATTCATGTTATTTAAAAAGTCACCTTTGTAGAATTGATTATTTGATTCTTCTTAGTTACACTGGTGTTGGTCTGAAAAGCAAACACAGATATTCCAAATAAGCAGAGAGTTGTGCTGATAGCCAGGTGCCTGGGGATTTATTACTTTAATCTCACCATCTTTAATATGGCAACTCCATGGTCAAGGTCCCTTTGTTTTTAATCCTGGAAGCATTTTAAAAATCATGCAGGCTGAAAGAGACACCTAATAGTCTTCGTTACAATTGTCCTGTCATGTATAGTCTTATTACCTGGTATGTTGCAATGAGAATTTCATCCACAAGTCTAAAATACCACTATTGGTCATTTTTAGTTACATAGCTGTCTTTGAATGCAAATCCCTTTAGGATCAAATTTACAATAGAATGGAATGGATACATACAGAGTGTGCCTTTTCTAATTTAGTCTGAAGTGGACCATGAGAGGGCAGTATATTCATAGCTAGCTTTAGCGAGCCAGGGCCACCTGTGTACAAAGGGTTAGTAAATTCATTCCTTTTTCTTGTTTCCCTACAAATGGAGAAATGCCAATTTTTCATATTCATATTCTTGAATTTATTCATTTATGTATTCAATAAATATTTATTAAGCATATACTATATTTCAGGAATTGTAAAAGCTAAGAATGATACACTAGTGAACAAAATATAGATGCCTTGCCCTTGTGGATTTCACAAATATCACACAGAAAATAATTGCATATATAATTACAAATTGTGAAAATCTACCCACAGAATGTAATTAAAGGAAACAAGGAGAATTTAGTTTTATTCCAGCTCTGTCACCAGCACGACTCTGTATCAAATAATAAAAAGAACATCTACTTGCATAAACTTATGTATAAAATTGTAATGGGTGTATCCAATGTGCTGGTAATTGTTGCAGCCATAGGGGTTACAACAGGGAAAAGTCCCTGACTTAGAGTATTGTAGTTTATTGAAGGACATCAATCTTTAACAAGAAAGTATATAAATAATGCAAATTTCAAATAATAATGAGCACTATAAAGAAAATTAAGATAGGCCAAAGATAGAGATTTATGTGGGAGGAGACTATTTTACATAAAGGGTTCTGAGAAGGCCTCTTTGAGGAGATGTTCTTTGAACAGAAATTTAAATGGACAGAGCAAGTCAATGGATTTCAGGGGCAGTGCATTTTCGGCAGATGGAAAGCAAGCATGAAGGTCTTGAGGCTGGACAGAACTCATAGTGTTAATAAAACTCCATGAAGGCCAGTGTGGCTGCAATTAAGTAAGCAAGAAGGGCTGAGAAGAGATGAGATCAGAGGGGCAGGCAGAAAGTAGTTCATGCATGGCCTTAAAATCCATGCTAAGATGTTCCATTTTATTTTAAGTGTAATAGAAAGCTTTTTGTAAAAGTTTGATTCTTACATAACAATATAATCTCATTTATGTAAACTCATCTATTACTCTGGTTGCTTCATGGTAAGCAATGAAAGCAGAAAAAATACTTAGGAGGCTTTCTAAATTAGGTGAGAGAAGCTGGTGGCATGATAAAAGAGGAAAAGATGCAGGTGGGAAAATGTGGTCAGATTTGTTATATATATATATATATTTTTTTTTTTTCAAATCAAGATAATTAGTATATTCATCATTATACAATGTAATCAATTTCTGTGGCCATTTACCAATTCCTCCAGTTCCCCCTCACTCTTCCCCTTTCCTACATCCAGCAACCTCAGTTCTGTTCTCTTCTCTTAAAAAGTTAAACGTATAATTGTGATTATTGCATCTTTTTAAAAAAGTTATTTGTTGGGCCGGCCCGGTGGCGCACTGGAGAGTGCGCCACTTGGGAGTGCGGCGGCGCTCCCGCCGAGGGTTCGGATCCCATGTGGAGACCGGTTCCCGCTCACTGGCTGAGCGTGGTGTGGGCGCAACACCGAGGGTTGCGATCCCATTGCCGGTCAGTAAAAAAGACAAAAAAAGGAAAAAAAAAAAGTTATTTGTTTATTTATTTCTGACTTTTGTTCAATTGCAGAGGAGAAAATGCCACTTATCCTAATAAAAGACAGTATCTCCATTTGTTCTCTGGATCCTTTCTACCTTCGAACTTTCAACATCTTTTCTTAAGTACTTACCCCTTCTTTCTGCAACTCAATTTTTTCCTCTTTGCAGAATTTATTCCAAAGTCTATATAAGCAATGTCTACAATCTCCTTCATTTAAAAGAAAAAGAAGTCCCTTTCTTAAATTTAAGCTTGCCAACAGTTGTCATCTCTTTCCTTTGATGACCTTCCTTGCAAAGCTTACTGAAAAGTACTGTGTAATTGCTGTGCCTGCTACTTCACCATCGACCCTTGTTCAAAACTTCAATCTAGCTTTTGTTGCTACCACTTAACCAAACTGTTATTGTAAAGGTTATCAGAAATTCTCGACCTCCTGTACCCTATGCTTATATTTTCTTTTATTTTACATGTTTTTAAAGTTCCCAGCACATTTTCATCAGTTCAGCATTCGGTCCTTTTTAAACACACATGCTCTCTCAATCTTCTGTGACAGCATAGATTCCTGGTTATTTCCTTATCTCACTGGTCACCTTTTATCAATTAATTCTGTACTAGGTCATGCTAGTATCCTAAATTATAAAGCTCCAAAGGACTTGTACTTGACCTTGTTCTTTACTTTTTCTGTACACCTAAGCACTCACTGGTGACTCAATTACATGACTTTGCATATCATCTGGGTGCCTAGACCTCCAATTTTTTAAATGCACAGCAGGCATTTCAAAATTAACATATCCAAAATAGAGCTCTCCTACCAACCTTTTACCTCCCATCAAGTATCACCCCCAAATTTACAAAACAAAGGAACCACCCTTGCTCTGTCTCCTTCTTTTATCTTCCCAGTCTAATTCCACAGCAACTTCTGTGGCATAATCTGAATCTATCCACTTCTCTCTATCTCCACTGGTAACACTCAGGTGGAAGCCACCCTCATTTTTCATCTGGACTATTGCAATTGCTTCTAAACTAGATTTTCTTGCTTTCCCTCTTAACACTTTCCAATATACTGTTTATGTAAAAATCCAATATTTTTTCCATATATGAATCAAATCTCATATTATACTTAGGACTCCTGGTTATCTTCCTATCCTATCCTTCTTTATAGAATAAAGTCTATACTATTTGCAAATTGCTCACGATAGAATCTATTTCATCTGAGCACTATGAATGTGACGCTAATGATAGCGTCATATTTTACTGCACACACTTTGCTTCAGCCCTGTACTGGTTGTTCCTGGTTATTAAGCTATCATGTCTCAGCTTGGGCTGTGACTATGCTTTGCCAACATGCGATGCAAGAAGGATAGTGGAAAACTGAAGAAAGGAGAAAGTCAAGATCCTTCCTGTTTTGTTATGGTTCTTATCAGTGTCACCCCAGCAATACTTCTTCCCCCTGGCAGTGGCAGGTGGTTCTACTTTCCAGGGTTTATTCATATTCCCCAAACTAACTTTCTTATGCTCCTCAGAGAATCCAATACCGGCCACACAGTGCCCTCTCCTCAAAAATCTTAGTCCCAGGTACATGGGGTTCTTCTAAACCTTGAACTTAAGTGAAGCTACTTCTTTGGTTCCCACTGCCCTAGCAGCAGAAACTACCTCCTGCAGTAACTGTCTCTGTGTTAATAGAGCAATTGCCTTTTGCCTGTTTAGTTTTCTACCATGTGAGTAATAAATTTCAGAATTAATTTATAATTATTAAAATAACTAGAATACTTGGTTTTCCTGATTGGACCCTGACTGATAAGAGCAGTAAGCCCCAATGTTCTTCCTTTTTTTGTGGCATGAATCAACCTTATTCGTTCACTGGGGATTTTTGCCTCAGGTCTTCCTATGCTGGCTCTTAGGATGCAGGCCTCAGTTGCAATATCACTGCCTAAGAAAGGACTTCCCTGATGACCCAATTTAAAGGGTCCCTGCCTGTATAAATCACATCGCTCTGATTTTTTTCTCTTTATTGCCCTTATGAATTCCTAAAATTATGATATTCTTTTATATACATACATATTTGTTTATCTCCTCTTCAACAGATTGTAAGTTTCATAAGAGCGTTTATTTTCAGTTTTTTTTTTTTTTTTTTGTCTTTTTATCTTTTTCCATGTCCGGGCAATGGATCGCAACCCTCAGTGTTGCCCCCGTACCGGACCGGGGACCGGCAACGGAATCGCAACCCTCGGCGCCGCTCCCGCGCCTCGCTCAGCCAGTGAGCGGGAACCGGTCTGTACGTGGGATCCGAACCCTCGGGCGGGAGCGCCGCAGCGCTTCCCAAGCGGCGCACTATCCAGTGCGCCACCGGGCCATCCCCTATTTTCAGTTTTTAACACTGTTCCTGGCTCTTAGTAGGTAATCAATAAGCATTTGCTGAATAAAAGAATAAGTGAGTGAATAAACTCTTAATAATGTGTTATGACTGATAATATTGGTTTATAGAAAACCGCTTCAAAATTTCTATATTAAATGGAGAGCCTTTAAATTGGGTCTTGAAAATAAATAAAATTAATTTATAATGAAGAAGAGCCCAGAGCAGAAGGAAATAGACCAAGGCAGGAAATATAATATGTGATTATTATGTATAAATATTGGATCTGATTAGTTTGATGAGTGGCAGAACAAAAACATTTGAATATTTTTATTTAACAAACATTTAGGTAGCGCTAACTAAACATTAGAAATTTTTCTAAAAAAAACAAAGCCAGAGGCATAATTCTGCCTGACTTCAAATTATACTACAAAGCTGTTTTAACCACAACAGCATGGTACTGGTATAAAAATAGACATTCAGACCAGTGGAGTAGAATTGAGAACCCAGAAATCACCCTTCAGGCTTACAGCCATCTGATATTAGACAAAGGCAACAAAAATCTACATTGGGGAAAAGATTGCCTCTTCAACAAGTGGTGCTTTGAAAACTGGATATCCATAAGCAGAAGAATGAAACTAGATATGCATCTCTCACCATACACTAAAATCAACTCAAAATGGATTAAAGACCTAGGTATAAGACCTGACACTGTAAAATTACTAGGGGAAAATATAGGTGAAACACTTCAGCAGTTAGGTCTGGGCATAGGCTTTATGAACATGAACCCAAAAGCATAAGCAGCAAAAGAAAAAAATAAACAAATGGGACTATATCAAACTAAAAAGTTTCTGCACAGCAAAAGAAACAATCAACAGAGTGAAATGACAACCCACAGAGTGAAGAAAATTTTTGCCAACTATGCATCTGACAAGGGACTAATATCCAGAATATGCATAGAATTCAAGCAATTATCCAGTAAAAAAAAAAATAAATGACCCAGTTAAAAAATGGTCAAAAGAGCTGAATAGACAGTTTTCAAAGGAAAACACAGAAATGGCCAATAGATACATGAAAAAATGCTCAACATCACTAGTCATCAGGGAAATGCAAATTAAAACCACATTGAGATACCACCTCACTCCAGTTAGACTGGCTATGATCAAAACCACAGTGAATAACAAATGCTGGCGAGGGTGTGGAGAGAAGGGCGTTCACTACTGCATTGTTGGTGGGACTATAAATTTGGAAAACAATTTGGAGGTTTTTCAAACAACTACAGATCTTCTGTATGATCCAGCAATCCCTCTTCTGGGCATATACCCAGAGGAATGGAAATCATCATGTTGAAGAGATACCTGCACTCCCATGTATATTGCAGCTCTGTTTACAATAGCCAAGATATGGAACCAACCTAAATGTCCATCGATAGATGATTGGATAAGGAAACTGTGATATATAAACACTATGGAATATTACTCTGCCATAAAAAAGAATGAAATACTCCCATTTGCAACAACATGGATGAAGCTGGAGAAACTTATGTTGAGTGAAACAAGCAAAGCACAGAGGGATAAATACCGCATGTGCTTACTCATATGTGGGAGCTAAGAGAGAAAGGAAGGAAGGAAAGAAAGACCACAGTAGTGCTGTGATCCAACAGAGGGAAGGAACATTCCTAGGGCTACCAATTGGAGTTGAGAGGAGAGGGGGAAAGGGAGGGAAGTTGGGGGATAATTGGGAGGGGACAAAGGGTACAAAAGTAATTTCTAGTAACGGATATGCTCCCAGTATGAATCTGGCCCCCACATCATGGGCAGGAGGGGGGACAATCAGCTTCATATCTCATGAATATTTGTAATAAATAAATAAATACAATTACAAAAAAACTTTTCTAAGCATTTATATATTTATATTATATTTATATTTGATAACTTGATTATTTTTAAATAATTTTCTTCTTTCTTCCTGACTAGTTTTTTCATCTACTCACTCATTATGTCCATTTTTACTTTACATCTTTGAAAGTATTTAAAATAGTTGAGTGAAAATCAGTCCATAAATTCTATCACCGATATCACCTCTGGCTATATTTACATTGACTTTTTCCTCCTGATTATGGGTCAATATTTCTTTTATTTTCATGTACAGCATTTTATATCATATGCTAAATGTTATGGATGCTATATTATAAAGTTCTGGATTTTGTTGTCTTCTATTAAAATGAATTAACCTTTGTGTTGAAAAGCACTTAAGTTACTTGTGAGTCTCCTTGATCCTCTCATGGCTTAGTTTTAATATTTTTAAAGATGAGTTTATAGTAGTATTTAGTCTGAAGAGGTTCTTGGGAGCTGAATGCGTTTCTTCTTAGTAGTGAGAAGATGAGAATAAAAATATGTTAAATGGTGGAGAAGTATTTTACTAGATTTGGTGAAGATCTCTGACATATAAGAGGTAATGTAATGTTTTAAAAATATCAGAAAAAATAATTGACAACATTTGGATTTAGGGAATAAAGAAGGGACACACCATGCTTCTTTCCTTCACTCTCCCAGTATCTGAAAGGTGTTTGAAAAGCAGTGAACCTACAACAAATAACATTTTCCCACAGCATCTATGTTAAACAGGGCAGAATATTTTATGCTGTCTAATTAATTAAACTTACTGTTTTCTTGACAAAACAAAGCAGTTTCATTTTCTGCTCACAGAACAGATTCAGAACAGGTTAGTAGGGTGTGGCTAGGTAGCATCTTGCCAAACAAGGTCACTCAGGAGTCCAAGCTGACATAGATTCCTTTATCTTGTGTATGGGGTCTTTCTCTTTAAAACAAGATGGAGTAATAGGAACCAGATTTGCACGGTTTCCTGAAACACATAATATAACTAGACAAAATGCATGAAACAACGGCTTTCTGATATTAGGCAGCACAGACTGTGATTTCTGAGACATAGAAAACAAAGCAAGCCCAATTATTGCCCCAAATTACTGCCTAGAGAGAGTATACAAGTGGCAGTTCAGAAAGCGGAACCCAAAAGGAGCCTAACGTTCTCATGCTATTGAGACAAAGGAGCTGGGAGTTTGGGGAAGTAAAAATGAGTTATCTTATTAGTATCTATTAGTTTTCAGGGATGAATACCAGACAGGAAACAACAACACAAGAGTACTTTGCATATCTGCCTCTTCAGACCTTTAACTAAGTACTGATCAGTCAATGTGTACAAGGAAAGTAACCGAGGCTGGAAAACAAACAAACAAACAAACAAAAAAACTACTTTTAAATTGTGTTGGGAAATGATTACAATGTATAAGGGCGAATATACTAATTATCCCAATTTGGGCATCACATATTGCACACAGGTGTTCATAAGCAATGCTGTACCACGCAGATATGTACAATCAATAATGTTTCAGTAAAAAAAATATGTATTGAGAATATCGAACTCCTTTATGGGTCTACCAAGCAAGAAACATTTTACCGTCTCTTTTAGTTTGTTTGTTTGTTTGTTTATTTGTTTAATATATATTTTAATTATTTTATTTTAATTTCTCAATATACAATGCAGTTGATTTTCCTGTCCCTTTTTCAATTCCTCTCTTCCCCTACTTTCTCCCCACTCCCACCCATCAACACCAAATCTGTTCACTTCTCTTAACAAGTTCAAGAAATTCTTGTGATTTTTGTGTCTTCTTCTCCACCCACACCCTTTATTTCTTTTTATATTTACTTATTTATTTATTTATTTTAGGTCCCACAAATAAGTGAGAAAATGTGGTATTTCTCTTTCTGTGCTTGACTTGTTTCACTTAATATAATTTTCTTTAAGTTGATCCATGTTGCTGAGAATGGTAGTATTTCATTCTTTTTTATAGCAGAGTAGTATTCCACTGTGTAGATGTACTACAGTTTCTATATCCACTCATCTGATGATGGACATTTGGGCTGGTTCCAGTCCTTGGCTATATAGTACATAGTGCTACAATAAACATGGGAGTACAGGTATCCCTTTGACATGATGATTTCCATTCCTCTGGGTATATTCCCAGCAGTGGAATAGCTGGGTCATATGGTAGATCTATCAGTAATTGTTTGAGGTACCTCCATACCATTTTCCATAAAGGCTGAACCATTTTGCAGTCCCACCTACAGTGTAGGAGGGTTCCTTTTTCTCTGCAAATTTGCCAGCATTTACCATTCTCAGTCTTTTGGATATCAACCATTCTAAGTGCAATGAGATGGTATCTCAGTGTGGTTTTGATTTGCATTTCCCAAATGCTGAGTGATGTCGAGCATTTTTTCATATGTCTGTTGGCCATTCATATACCTTCCTTTGAGTAATGTTTACTAAGCTCCTTTACCCATTTTTTAATGGGGTTACTTGATTTTTTGCTGTAAAGTTGTTTGAGTTCCTTGTATATTCTGGATATTAATCTTTTGTCAGATGTACATTTCGCAAATATTTTCTCCCACTCGGTTGGTTGTCTTTTCACTCTGTTGTTTCTCCAGCTGTGCAGAAGCATTTCAGTGTGATATAGTACCATTCTTTTATTTTTCCTTTGGTTGCATGTGCTTTTGGGGTTGTATTCATGAAGTCTGTACCCAATCCTACTTCCTGGATTGTTTCCCTTATGTTTTCTTTAAGGAGTTTTATTGTTTCAGTATGTATATTTAGTTCTTTAATCCATTTTGAGATGATTTTGGCATACGGTGAGAGGTATGGATCTAGTTTCATTCTCTTGCTTATGGATATCTAGTTTTCCCACCACCATTTGCTGAAGAGGAAGTCTCTTCCCCAGTGCATAGACTTGATAACTTTGTCAAAGATCAGATGGCTGTAGATTAATGGATTGATATCTGGATTCTCTATTACACTCCATTGATCTGTGTGTCTGTTTTTATGCCAGTACCATGCTGTTTGGTTATTTTAAGTTTATAGTGTAGTTTCTAGCTTTGTAGTGTAGTTCTGCATGCTGTTTTGGTTATTTTAGCTCTGTAGTGTACTGTAGTTTAATGTCAGGTAGGATTATGCCTCCAGCTTTACTTTTTTTTGCCCAGAATTTCTTTGGCTATTCATGGTCTTTTGTTATTCCATATAAATGTTAGTATAGTTTTTTTTTTCCATTTCAGAGAAAAATGTCATTGGACTTTTGATTGGGATTGCATTGAATCTGTAGATCAATTTGGGTAGTATGAACATTTTCACAATGTTAATTCTTCCAATCCAAGAGCATGGGATATCTTTCCATCTTCTTGTGTCCTCTTTAATTTCTCTCAACAGTGGTTTGTAGTTCTCATTCTAGAGATTTTTTCACATCTTTGGTTGACTTTATTCCTAAATATTTTATTTTTTGTTGGCTATTGTAAATGGGCTAGCTTTCTTGATTTCTTTTTCTGCATGTTCACTGATGAAGTATAGGAGTGGTACTGATTTTTGTGTTTTGATTTGTATCCTGCAACTTTGCTGAAATCATTTATTAAATCTATGAGGTTTTTTTTGTAGAGGCTTTAGGCTGTTTGAGAAATAGGACAGTTTGCATGTCATCTGCAAACAGGGACAGTTTGACTTCATCTTTTCGAATCTGTATGCCCTTTATTTCCTTCTCTTCTCTGATTGCTCTGGCTAGTAGTTCCAACACTGTGTTGAATAGGAGTGGTGAGAGTTGGAATCCTTGTCTACTTCCTGTTCTTAAGGGAAAAGTGTTTCCTTGCTCAGGATGATATTGGCAGTGGACTCATCACATATTGCTTTAATTGTGTTGAGATACTTTCCAACTATACCTAACTTGTAGAGAGTCTTTATCATGACTGAATATTGAATTTTGTCAAATGCTTTTTCAACATCTATAGAGACGATTGTATGGTCCTTGTGTTTGATATTATTGATATGGTGTATCACATTTATTGATGTGCCTATGTTGAACCAACCTTGCATCCCTGTGATGAATCCCACTTGATCATGGTGTGTAATTTTGTGTATGTGCTGCTGTATTCTGTTAGCTAGTATTTTATTGAGGATTTTTGCATCTCTATTCATCAAGGATATTTGCCTGTAGTTTTCTTTTTTGCTTGTGTCTTTGCCTGGTTTTGGTATCAGGGTGATGTTTTCTTCATAAAAAGAGTTTGAGAGAATTGCCTCTGTTTCAATATTTCAAAATACTTTGTAGAGAATTGTTATCAATTCCTCTTTGAAGATTTGGTAGAATTCTGCTCCTGGTCTTTTCTTTGTTGGGAGCCTTCTGATAAGAGCTTCAATCTCTTTTATTGTTATTGGTCTGTTCAGATTTTCTGTATCTCTTTCCTCAGTTTTGGTAGTTTGTGTGTGTACAGAAATTTATCTATTTCCTCCAGATTTTCAAATTTGTAAGCATATAGGTAGTTATAATAGTGTCTAATGGTTACTTGTATTTCTGAGGGATCAGTTGTAATATTAACTTTTTCATTTCTAGTTTTTGTTATTTGGGTTTTCTCTCTTCTTTCTTTAGTTAGCCTCGCTGATGGTTTGTCAATTTTATTTATCTATTCAAAAAAACAACTTGGATTCATTGATCTTTTGTATTGTTTGGGGGGTTTCTATTTCATTAATTTCTGCTCTGATCTTAATTATTTCTTTTCATCTGCTAACTTTAGTTTGGGATTGTTCTTGTTTTTCTAGTTCTTTAAGGTGAAGTGTTAGGTTGGTTACTTGCCATCTTTCCATTTCTCTGAAGTAAGAATTTAATGCGATAAATTTCCTCCTTCACACTGCTTTTGCAGTATCCCACAGCTTTTGGTATGACATATCATTATTTTCATTATTTTCAATAATTTTTTTGATTTCCTATTTAATTTCTTTTTGGACCCATATGTCATTAAGTAGAATGCTGTTTAATTTCCATGTGTTTGTATAGTTTCCAGAGTTTCAGTTGTTATTGATTTCTAATTTTAATCCATTGTGATCTGAAAAAATACGTGGAATAATTCCAATTTTTTGGATTTGTTGAAACCTGATTTGTGACCTAACATGTGATCTATCCTGGAGAATATTCCATGTGCTGATGAGAAGAATGAATATTCTGATGTTGTTGGATGCAGTGTTCTACTGATATCTGCCAAGTCCAATTGGTCTAAAGTGTTGTTTAGATCCTGTGTTTCTCTGTTTTTTCTTTGCCTAGATGATCTGTCCACTGTTGAGAGTGGGGTGGTCAGGTCCACTGCTGTTATGGTATTAGTGTCTATCTCATTCTTTAGGTTTAATAGTGTTTGCTTTATAAAGCTGGCTGCTCCAAAGTCGGGTGCATATATATTTATGACTGTTATGTCGTCTTGATCGATAAATCCTTTTATCATTATATAGTGGATTTCTTTATTTCTTATTATACTTTTTGGCTTAAAATTTATTTTGCCTGATATAAGAATAGCTACTAAAGCTCATTTTTTATTTCTATTTGCATGGTATTTCTTTTTCCATCCTTTCACTCTAAGCCTATGTGTGTCTTTACAGGTGAGGTGAGTCTCTTGAAGGCAGCATATACTTGGGTCCACCTTTTTAATCCTGTCAGTCAGTCTGTGTGTTTTGAGTGGGGAATTTAATCTTTTTACATTAAGAGTTGTTATTGAAAGGTGTTGATTTACTCCTAGCATTTTATTTATTATTGTTTGGATGTCTTAAGTACCTTTTGTTCCTTTCTTTCTAGTTTACTGTTTTTCTTCTGCATTTGTTAGTTTCTTGGGGTGGTAAATAAACTTTTTTCTCTGTATTGTTAGCATTATTATTTTACTAGTGGATTTTGTTTTTTTCTTGAGTATTTATGGCAGTGGTGGTTGTTTTTCAGGTACCAAACCCAGTAATTCCTTGAGAATTTCTTGTAAGTTGTCTGGTTGTGTGGTAGTGAACTCCCACGGTTTTTGTTTGTCTGAGAAATATACTATTTGTCCTTCATTTTGGAATAATAGTCTTGCTGGGTAAAGTATTCTTGGCTGGCAATTTTTGCCTTTCAGTATTTTGAATATATCATCCGATTCTTTTCTGGCTTCTACGGTTTCTGATGAAAAGTATTTGATGTTAGTCTGATTGGGGCTCCCTTTATGGGTGACTTGATGCTTCTCTCTTGCAGCTTTGAAGATTCTATCTTTGTCCTTGAGTTTTGCCAATTCGACTACAACATGTCTTGGAGAGGACCTTTTTGGGTTGAATATGTTTAGGGATCTTTGCTCTTCCTGAATCTGAAGATCTGGGTCTTTCCCTATATCTGGGAACTTTTCTGCCATTATTTCATTGAATATGTTTTCAATGCCATTTCCTTTTTCATCCCCTTCTGTATACCCATGATTCAGATATTTCAGCACTTAAGGTTGTCTGTTACCTCTCTTAGATTTTCTTCAATGTTTTTAATTCTTTTTTCTTGTTTTACGTCCTCTTGTGTTATTTGAAACGGCCCTTCTTCAAGGTCAGAAATTCTCTCTTCTGTTTGTTCTAGCCTGCTGGTCAAACTCTCTGTTGTCTTTTTTATTTCATTGAATGAATTCTTCAGCTCCACAAGCTCTGCTACATTTTTTTTCAGGGCATTGATTTCTTTGTACATTTCTTCTTTTAGGTCCTATATACTTTTTCTCATTTCATTGTGTTTTCTAACTGAGTTTTCTTGTATCTCACTTAGTTTCCTTAGAATTGTTGCTCTAAATCCCTCATCAGTCATTTCAAGGACTTTCTGTTCAATAGGATCTAGAGGTTGAGGGTTATTATTGCTATTTGGTGGTGGTGTATCTTTGTGATTTTTCATATTTCTGATATCTTTCCTTTGGTGTTTAGTCATTGTGGCAAGGGATTTCACAGTCCACTTGTTTGACTTTAGTGTCTAGCTAGGATCCTGCAGGGACTGCCAACTTCGCATGGCTGCCTCAGTGCCTGTGAGACAGAGGCTTGGGCCTTTCTGGGCCATGCGGACTGGCCTGGGCTGGAAGTCATGCGTTGGTACTTCCCTGTTCTGATGAAGGTGGCTTGGGGCTCTGTGGGCCCAGCAGATCTTAGGCCTCTCAGGGTGGCACACACTGGCCTGGGCTGAGAGTCCCACAGTCACACCTACCTGCTCCAGTGTGGGTGGCTTGGGGGTCTGTGGGCTTGGTAGCTCTCGGGCCTCTCTGGGGGCTTCTCTGGGTGGAGTGCACTGCTCTTTTAGTTCTGATAGTTCCTGTAGCTGGAAATATCCCAATTTACAGATTAAAAATCTTGGACTCAGACAGGATGAGTAATTTGCCAAAACCACACAATTAGAATGATTTTAACAATGGGTTTTAAGTCAGGGTTTGTAAGTCCAGTGTCTGTTGGCAGGGAGTCACATGGTTTTTGTTTTTATGTCTTTATTGATTATGGTTTTATTTTTCAAATGAGAAAATCAAACTGCTGTTAGGCAACAGATTTCTTCCTTTTTTTTTTTTTTTCTATGTTTTAAATTTTATTTTCATTGTATGTTCTCAAATAGTTGTAGTAGAGGAGTTCAAATACTCTCATCATAAAGAAATGAAAATTTTTTCAATAATGAATTTGTTAACTATGATGATTTGATCATTATACATTGTATACATGTATTAAGATATAACTCTGTTTCCCATAAATATGTTCAATTGTGTTTCTATTCAAAAATGAATTTAAAAAAATGAAAAAAAAATGTATTGCAAATTTCAGCTGAAATTTTCTGCATCATATGAAAAAATAAAAATCTTCACAGGACAGCTGAACCAAGTATGCTTTAAATAAAAGTCTCTTCTTATTACGATTCATAGAAAATGTGAGTGTGTTTAATGTATAATTGCAGACAGAGAAACACAAACAATCATGAGAAGCATTAAATTGTCATTATAGTACATTATATTACCAACCAGGAATTGTGTTGGTAATTTTCCCAAAAGTAATATACACAATGGACTTTTTGGTATTCAGGCAATGAGAGTGGAAAGATCATCATCAATGATAATAACTTTGAGTCAATAAGCCTAAAAAAATTTTATTTTCAACATTATATGTATGTAATTTGACAACTAAGTATCCTGCATATTGAATCAATCAATTGTTTCACTAACACACTGTTTGAAATAATGTGATTTTATCCAAGTACCTCCCATCGATTCAGGAAATGTTATTGGTTTCTCACCAGGAAGATAATATTTACCTGAACACCCTAAAGGAGAGAAAGGGAAGTAATATTCTGAACATTACCTTGTACTGATTTTGAATCACAACTCTCAGATTAATTTTTTTTTTAAAAAAAGCAAATTTGTCTTCATTTATTTATTAGCAAACATTTATTTAGTGCTTACTACTATGTGTTGGGTGTAATGCAAAATTTTGGATATACATAAATAAAATAAGGAGTTCTCGTTTGTGAGGATTTTCTCATTTGTGAGGATTTTTTTTTTTTTTTTGTCTTTTTCGTGACCGGTAAGGGGATCGTAACCCTTGGTGTGGTGTCGCCCGCACCACGCTCAGCCAGCTAGTGCATCGGCCATTCCTATATAGGATCCGAACCCATGGCGGGAGCATTGCTGCGCTCCCAGCACCGCGCCACACTCACCCGAGTGCGCCACGGGCTCGGCCCTTTGTGAGGATTTTATAGTATGGTTGGGGAGGCAGACAGACAAACCATAGATATGTGAGATAAAATGCATTTTGGTGAACACTGTATATTCAGGCATGCCACCGTGGATGTAGTCACTTTGCCCCTAAAGGTCCATGCCCACCGTTCTTCACCCTTCTCTTTTCCTGGGAGGCTGAACTTTATGAACTGCATCAGTGGGAGTCACTAGCAGGAGACAGAAGGGCAGAAGGCAATTGCAATCAACACAGTTATTCTCCTGGACTACTTCCTGCTGAGTTGCTGCAGATTGGCTATGCTGTGACCTACTCTATACAGTTACTCTCTCGTGGATTCTGTAACAGTCTGTGGTTCCTTTAGGCCTCCTCGTAGAAAAGGTGACACACTAAGGCTCATGTTAGGACTTTGTGCAATACCTTTTTAGTTCCCCTAAATCCTATCCACACCATCTTAAGTGGTTGCTTTATTAAACAGTGTGCTGTTTTCTGCTGGGACCCTAATAATATAGGCATGTACAAAGCCAAACACACTAAATGAGGCACATATATGAGTGAGAACTTAGCACTTTCTAGGGAGTCAAAGACATCTAAAGCCCCTGCAGAGTATATAAAAGAAAGAATTCTGAAAACTTGAGAGTATCCTGGTTGTGTACATGGTCAGAACTCATGAAATTGAATAGTTTGTTGGAGGAGAGGATATTGGCAGAAATTAAATATGTGGAAATTTTATTACCAGTTACTAATAGTACATTTGAACCATAATAAACCACATTTCCAGTATCATGTTATAAAAAACAAATGTTCTGTAATTCTGCAGACGACTTCATTACAGATATTCTTAAGCAACATCTTCCAATTCCTTTTCCAAAATAAAATCAATGCCAAGATGAGAATGTTAATTTTACCCAAATGGCATGTTGAAATGAGGTGATTCTTTATCATTCCTGTTTAACTGTTTTGCAGAGTGATGTTTATTAAGTAAACACCAAAGACAATTTGCCCATTTCTAAGTATTTTCTCTACTCTTCTATGAAGGGGATTATTGGTATCATTTTCATGACAAGAAGCCCTAAAATGACTTGTGGTAATTATTTAAAATACCTTTCATCATGTTCTGAATTTCAAGAATGAAATCCTAAAAATAAGAAGAGTACAGAGACAGCTATCTTTTAGTAAGATGTTTGTGATGATGGATTAACATAAAAAATAAATTAGAAGGTTATTATTGTGATAGCACCATCTGACACATGCTCACTAAGGCTGAACGGGGGATTCAGAGAATTGGCTGTTAAAGTTGGCTCCAGAAGGGCATTAATTCAGATCCAGTGTGGGATAGAGTGAAAATATGTCAATGCTAATTTTGGAAATGGTCTTAATTGACATATCAAGCCGCACAGGGCACATTTGGAGTCAGTTAATATTAAGAGACAAGACAGATGGAAAAATATTGGTCAGAGGTCATGAGAGCTGGGTACAGTCCAGGAGAGAAAATTATTCTCTTAGGAGGTAAGTAGGTTGTCCTGGTTGTAGACTGGAGTGCAGAATCAGATGCTGCTCCTATGGAGGGGTGGGGGAGAGGTAGGTGGGGAGGTGTGGATTCTGAACTTAGTCACAGACAAGAAAACTGCCCAGGTGCAAGGAACAAAGCAGGTAAAAGCCCAATATCTGTCTGGTCTAATATTAAGGTGTGGAAGAGTAGGATAGGGATGGGGTAAAAGTTAGTCCAATTTAAAAGATTATGCTTTTGTCTAGAATTAAGTTGTGAATAACAGGAGCTTGGCTTTGTTAGTTAGCTAAGGAGGAAGTTGGAAACCAGAGTGTAGGTATGTAAGAGACAAGACTAACCAGACTGTGGAAAATGGGGCAGAGATTACAAGAGGATGCTATGGAAAGACATGTTGTTTGTGTTGTACAGGGCACAAGAACTGAGATAAGCCCAAGGTCCCAAGTAAGATACGAGACATGGTCCACGACAGTAAATGCCACTAGTAAAGAGATAATCTCATGCATTTGTAGACAACTTTACCTATCATTCTGATCTAATGCCTTTAGGGTATTTGGCACACATGGAGGGTAGTAAGTTTTATTTAAAGGCAGTGATTTGGAACACTTTAGAATGGGTGGGACATTCTAAAATATGAACAATGAATAGATCAATGACAGTGACAAAAACAGCCTTTCTAAGAAGTACTCCTGTTTATTTCTTGTATAGGTGCCTTGGACTGACAATTTGGTCTTCTCATTCTGCCCATATTACAATAACTAAAAATGACTTCCAGAACAATTGCATATCTTATTCATATCTTATTTTAAAGATATGTGAACGATTTCAAAAAAATATTAGATGAAATGTTGACTGAAATAAATTATGCAATGTATAGATATACAAACTGCTTTTCTAAACATAAGAAGACATTTAAATCAAATGGCATGTGGCAGCTATTAACAAATTATATGTGATTTACACTGTGAGTTTAATCTCATCATATGCATTTGCATCTGTGTGACTGAGAGAAAGGTCTTACTTCTGGTGGTGTGCAGATCCTCAACTTCCTTTCACCAGCCTTTTTTTTACCCTTCACCTTGTTTGTGACTAGTGTCATTTTTTTCTCTATGGTGATATCTTTTATGAGGGTCCTTATTCTAATTGCAGAGGATTTTCAGTTTCTCTGTTACAAACCTATGAAGTTTCATTCTTTGAATAACTTTTAACAATGCACAGATGCTTCAGCAATGCTTTTATAGCTTTGGGTATCTCTGTAATTGCACATTGAAAAACTTGTCTGCTCTATTTAATATTTAGACTATTCGTTGCACAGATATCAGATGACAATTCTTCCATGTTGTATATTCTCTCTCTGTTCTGTTTTGTGCCTCAAGCGTGTTAGAAGGTGTGTATCTCAAGCATGTTATCTCAACTCTGGAAGTCTCAGCTTCCAGATAGTTATAGTGGGACATTAATTTTATTTACCTGATGTGTTGGTATGCAAATAACATTAGAACAAATCATATAAAAAGAGTATTATAACCCATAGAAAATGAAAAATGAACGTTAGCTAGTACTGTTGTTATATCCATTAGCAATAACATCTGTAGAACATCTAGCATGTGTGTTGTTTGATATTTTAATGTTTATCCATATAGTACATATGTGTTCTATAGATAGGGAACAGCATATATAATATGCTGAGCAGTGATTATGTGTCAACAATACATAGCAAGATAATTTCATTGGGGTTTTGGACTCAATACAGCTAACAGACTATAGACAAGGTATGTTACATTTCTAAGCACTTATATGCTGGGTGCATTCTGAGTGTTTCATGTATATTATTACCACATTTAATTTGCACAATAAAATGGGAGACAGGTGCTGTTATTATACCATTTTTATATCTTAGGAAGTTGAATTGCAAATCAATAAAGTAACTATACCAAAGTCACAGAGCTAGTTTGAAATAAAACTCCCATTTAAATCAAGGCATATTAGCTCCAAAGCACATACTCTTAACAATGGAGCATGGGTAATTTTAAAAATAATATTTAAGTGCACATCAGTTCTTTGTAGGTTAGTAACCCCCCTCAGAATGTGCTTTAGTTTACTGACTGACAGACATCTACGGTCTATAGGCACTGCCCCACCTCATTTTGCTACTCATTCCTATGTTGGGGGTCAGAAAATAATACCCCAGAATAAAGGCCTCAGAAACAGCAAAGTTTCTCCCTTACTTTCTCCTGCCCTTCTGTTTAGGGCTAGCCATAGAAACTAGAATCCTCTCTCCCCAAAGTCGGCCATAAAACCTAATACTATTATTCTAACTTTCCCCTACCTTTCAGTGTCATGTTTGGCCATTAAGAAATTCTCTGGCCTACTTTGATTTTAGGTTAGAAGACCTCCAGTTCCAGAGAGGGTCCTGCCCCATCCCCAGAAGAAAGGAATGCTGCAGAGAGAGGCCAAGAAGATTCTGCGCAGACAGGCTTTGCTGGGTTTCCTCTGCTCAGTCTATTACTATTAGATCAGACCCTTTCTGTCCAATCATGTTTCTACATGGCTGTTCATGCTTCATTGAACCAAGCATAAAAATGAATGGTACACCTCGAGTCTTTGGGTCATTCAATCTGAAGTCTCCTATGTCTCGTAAAGCTATGACTAAATAAATTTGTTATGCTTTCTTTTTTGTTGTTGTTAACCTGTCTTTTGTTACGGTCGTGTCAGCCATGACCCTTATGATAAGAAGGAAAGGTATCATGCCTTTTCTGCCTCTGTATCTATAGACCTATGGGCAATTCAGGAAATTTTCAGCTAGAATTGAACCATTTATAGTATTTAGACCTGCCATTAACTTAATCATATCAGCTGAACTTCCTCAAAAGAAATTTTCTGAGTAATAAACCAGTGTTTTCCCTCTATCGTTTATACTCAATATTTGATAAAATAGGCATCATCAACATAATTTAGAGAAGACATTTCTTCTCCTGTAGACACAAGCTCCAGAGCCACAATTTTTATTTTTGTTTTTCTCCTCTCAATCTGAAAAATTCATTTTCATTTGCAAATGGTTCAACCTCAGTCTTAAACAAGGTCTTTGTAATTTGTCTAACGTCTTCTCATGAGGACAAATGTGCACACTTGGTAACTTATCATTGAGATGTTTAGTGAAATGTACCTTACCCAACTCTACAATAATCTAAGCAATTAAAAACTGGTAGAATACAATGATAATTGTGGAAGAATAACTGTGCTTTAAACACCCCATTCCTTATGAATAGAGAGTGGTAGGCAGCCATTTAGGTGGCCCCCAATGATCCTCATCTCCTGGTATGTATGTCCCGTGTAATCCTTCCCCATTAAGTGTGAGCTGGAGTTATTTTTAACAAAGACAATACAGCAGAAGTCATAAGAAATCACTTCCAAGATCAGTTTATAAAATGGCAATGACTTCCACACTAAATACTTATTCTCTCTTTTCTCTCCTGGATCACTCTCTTTGGGAAAAGGCAGCTGCCTGGTTAGGAGGCAGTTCCGTGGAGAGGCCAACAGGGTGACGTATCAAGGTCTTCTGACAATCACACAAATGAATTTGGAAGTAGTTTTCTCACCGTTTGAACTGCAGATGAAACCTCTTGAAAGACTCTGAGCTGGGGACAGCCAGCTAAGCTGTGCTCAGATGGTCAACCCATGAAAGATATTTAAAGTCACTGTGTTGCAGCATATTGTGTTGCACGGCGATAGGTATTTGAAATAACACTGCTCTTATATTATGTTTTTCACAATAGCCAGATTATATCCAGTCTCCCAGTCAACATTCTTTTGTTTACTTTTTAAGCAGAAGTTATGAGGCAGCCTGGTATAATATGAGGGTACTTCAAAAAAGTTTGCAGAAAAAGAGAATTGAAAGATAATAGAAAACTTTCCAAGAAGTCTTTGAAGTCCCTGAGCAGAAGGAGTACTGGACTTAGAGTCAAGAACTCAGTTGACTCTTGGCTCTCACATCTGCCTTCGATAACATTGGGCAAGTTACTTCACTTCTTGAACTTTGGTTTATTCATTAGTGAAATAAAGAGTTTTGACTACACATATTTAAGGATTCTCATATTCTATTGCAAATCATTTTTTTTTTAAATCCACTATAATCTCACTGTCTTCTCTCCTAAGATAACAAAAAAATAAATAAATACATAAAAGACAGTTTCCACAGCTAAGGATTTTGTGGAGCAGGGAACCAACAGAATCATATAATATTCAACCAAAACACCTGATGTGCCAAGTGCCGTTCTAAACATGTTCACATACATTAACTCATTTAATGCTCATACCAATCATACGGGCAAAATAAGATTTTTTTTTTTTTTTGGTTTTTTTGTCTTTTTCCGTGTCCGGCAACGGATCGCAACCCTCAGTGTCGCCCCCATACCAGCAACGGGATCGCAACCCTCGGTGTTGCCCCCGTGCCTCGCTCAGCCAGTGAGCGGGAACCGGTCTGTATGTGGGATCCGAACCCTCGGCGGGAGCGCCTCTGTGCTTCTCAAGCGGCACACTAGCGCAGTGCGCCACCGGGCCGGCCCACACTAGTTTGTAAATTTTGAAGAGATACATTATTGAAGGAATGACTTACACTGGATTTTGCAACATAATGAGGGTTTCACATGCTGAAAGGAAAAGATGAAGGAAAGTCAGAGGGCGGAATGGCACTGGTGAAGGTACAGAGGTGAGAATTTACATGGGGGTATTTATAGAGTAGTGAGGTGATGTGATGCAAGGAGAGAATATCAAAGACAAATAAGTTATTCATTTTTTGCCAAAAAATTTACTGGATATGGCATTGCCCATTCATATTAATGAGCCTGGACACAATCCGTTAGTCACAAGATGGGATGGGACAAAGTAAAATGGAATATAATTTGACATTGTGAAAATATATAATGAAATGTAATAATTGGCCATGTCAAATTCTATCTATAGAGTTGACAGCTGAAAACACAGAAATATCAGAGTAATATTATAATGTTGAAGTATCCAATCATTTTACTTCATTTTTTATAAGATACTCCAAATTCTGACACAATATGTGGCACACTCAGACAGATATAACCCTTGCTGAGATAGATATCTATAAGAGGAAATGCTTATCAAGTTTTATTCATGCAGGACACAAAAATACATACTTAGAAAAAGCATGCCTTATTCAAGTGTCTATAGTTACCTTGGAGCAGTTGTTTAATTTGGGATATTTGAAAACTGGAGGATATATTGATAATGATGGAGCAGATACTGTGGAATTGGGATTGCATGCCCTATTGTATGCATAGATACAAGTATGTACAAATGTAAAATTTTTCTAAAAATTATGTTTTGTTTTGTTTTACTCACTAAGTAATCAGTGGGAAACTATAGTAAGCACAGCTAAGAAAATATTTTCTGTCTGGTCAAGTCTGAGTTCTTTTATTCTCTTGTGTTTTTTTCATATTATTTATATTCCCCCAGGCAGGGCGGATCACTTTCTTATCAGGACACTTAATTTAAAGTCTGCTTAACCAATTACTCAAGGTAAGCTTTGAGCAGTGGCTTTATTAATTTGATATGTATGAAGTTTTGCCTGGTGGTTAATTTGTTATTTCAGGAGCAGATCCTTTTTATTTTCCCCATATAGCTTTACTGTTGTCTACATGCTTTAAACATGTCCAACCTTCTCTGTAGAAGAAAAAGGTTATCTGAAAGCAGATTCTTTCATTAAACTACTGAAAGAGTATAATTAAGATCCTTATACAAATTTAAAGTAAACATGTGCTAAAGATTTCAAGTGATTAATAAGAGAACCAGTAGGATATTGCAATTGGTTCAAAGGAAAATTCCAACACACACTCACACACACACCCGTACAAGCCATCATGAACACTGAAATAAATATTCATATAGGGGCAAAACTGGACAGTATCTACAGGGAAATAACCAATGATAACCCAACCAGACAAAATTGATTTGCATTTCTATGGGCAAGAATCATTTTCAGTACTATCAGTTTTCTATAATTGAGGGCTAGGAGATAGCTCAAAGACTGATAGATTCAGGTAACTCAGATGGTGTGCTCTAAAAGACATCAGGTAATATTTCTTGGCCGCTTCAGACTTTTCCACCAATTTTCATTCCAGAACAATGAAAAAACTGCCATGACACTTCTTATTTAGCAATATCAAAATATTCTTCTGGCAGCAGCAATGCAAAGAGGTTAATTTTTTTAGACCATTTTATATGTACTGTAGTATATGCTACATGGTATTTTTACAAGTATATTTTATTATTATATGCGCAAGTATATTTAATTTATTTATTTATTACAAGTATATTTTATTATTATTAAATGTATCCCATTTGTTTCCTTGGTAGTGATCATTGCAAAGTATTTATTTTTATTTATTTTTATTTTTATTGAAACACAATGATTATACATATGTGTGGGATACAGTATTATTTCAATATACGTGTACAACGTGGGATGATCAAACCAGAATGATCAGCACATTCATCATTGCAAAATTTAGTCATCTCTTTGTGATGAGGACTTTCTCTTTTCCAGCCATTTGATAAGATGAAGTAAATTACTGTTAAACTTAGGTGCCTAGCTTGACTGTGCACCGATAGAACTTATTTATCCGATCTAGTTGTTTTGTGTAAAGGAGCTATTCATCACTATTTCATATTTACTTTGGAAATCCTGACATCCTCAGCCTGTCCGTCACATCAGGACTCCCCTAATGGTCATCAAGGTTGGAGGAAATTTCTTAGTCATGTGGTTCCTGTGTATCACTTCATTAATTTACCTCACTTTTTCTTTGTTTATGCCATGATCTCTTTTTTTTTTTCCATTCAAAACTTGACAGATTGTGCATAGTTCCTGCTCACTGGTTATGTGCTTCCAGCTTATCACCAGTTTATCATGACTTTCCCTTTCAGGAGCAATATTTTCATAGATTGACCCATCAGTAACAAATCAACATCAAAGTTATAAAACCTCCACTCTGTGTGTTTTCTTTCAATGGATATCCTCAGCCATGATAACCAGTTTCAGAGGTTGAGCCTGAATGTGAGTATTCCTGGCTTACTTGGTTGCATATCAGTGTTTTATTTTATTTTTTCCATGAAGAAATACCAGCATTTGCTTTCCCTTTAAATAAATGGACTACAAATAAGCAATAAATACCTCCACTACCCCCACTAGGGTAAAGAAACCAGAGGACCAGAACTGATAAATAACTTATCAGGCTAGGTTTTGGCTTGGTCTCCATAATCCTAGGCAATTTCCCCACCTTGCCAGATGGAAATAACTCAACATTGTGTTAATGAGATAAACACCAGGGGAAGATTTAAAAAAAAAAAAAAAAGAAAAAGAAAGAAAGAAAGAAAGAAAAAGAAGGGAAAAAAATAAAAATTAGTGTAGTCACGCATTTCTTTACAATAGGGTAATAGATGCTTTTATTCCTTTCCATGACATCTGACATACACAAGAACCACTGCCAATTAGCCTGAAGTGAAAGGAGATTTAAAATATTGACAAAGCATCGGAAAGGCATTTGAAAAGACAACATCCTGTTGAACAGGGTTCCTGGTAAATGGTACTCTTACGTTCAGGGATTAGCTTTACCCAAATCAAGTATTTCAAAGTTTACATGATTAAGCGATTGAATGCATCCAGTTAGATTGCTATAAAATCATGTCTAGGCTTAAATACTATTTTCTTGGCATCTGGGTCATTAAACATTTTTATGAGTAGGGTGACAAAACTCCTTAATTAAAATGCTCTTCAACACCTCTTGTTGAAAAGGATTTTTCCAGTTCCCTTCCCACCCCCCACCACCCCTGAAAATGGGAAAGAAGGCCATCAAAAGGCTTATAGTAACCATATTAGGGAGAGAGAAAATGAAAGCTGAAAGGCAAATCACCCTTTTCTGTCAAAGGTATTAGAGCATACTTAAAAAATACTACCCTATCCGTTACCTGCACACACCGGGAGAGATCTAAGAGGTGTAGTGACTAAAGAGTAGCATAAATGATCATGTTTTGGAGCAAGAGAAAGCCACAGTGGCTATTTCCCCCAAAGCCTAAGGTTCAGCCCAAGTGTAAGGTGTGGGTATATGTTAAAAAAAAAAAAAAAAAAAAAAAAAAAAGACAACAATAACAGCAGCAACAACAAAAACTTTCATCTTTAATTGCATCATGTGAATACAAATTTGTAGCTGACAGACAGACACATCAAGAGAATTAAGAGAAATCTTTCTGTCTGACAGCTTTTGGAAGGAGAGAGAACAATCATGCAGAGGAGGATTTTATTTGTAATAGGAAAAATATGCCACCATGACTTCAGCTACCTCTGCTCTCTATTCTTTTCTATTTAAGAGGGAAAAGTGAGTCAATTTGATTACAATTTGGCTTGAGTTCTTGTTTACCCTGAGAGAGATTTGATAAAACATTTTTTCCCCAGGCAATTCTGAGCCTCAGTTTTGGAAAGCTATGGTGGCAAAATAGAATGCTGTGGAAGTTAATGAAATGAAATTGCATATAATATCTTGTCAAGGATGGAGAAATACTTCTGTATATTAATGGGGAGGTAGAGAAAAGAGGAAGAGAAGAAAATTTGTTTCTGAGGTGGAAAGGAATGTTTCCATGTCCAGTGACGTTCACAAATATGGAGAAGAATGCAAATTAATAAAATATATGGTGAGTTTGATTCAGATAAGTAACCAACAGGAGTGTGTGCATATTTGAATTAAATTAAATAATACAAAATCAGTTAAAGCCTTCTCCTGGATGAAGACTACTTATCTTTACACAGAGATTTGCATGGTTAAAGAATTGATGCTAATTTAATCTTGAGATATAATACGTTGTCATTGAATAAGATAAGACTTGACGGATTCATCTAGCAATTAAAAACAAAGTAAACTATTTGCCATTATGATTTGATATTTGTCTCTTGAAACTTAATTTTCACTTGCTTTCTATTTTCTTTAGCTTTCCACCAGTACAAAGACTCACACTGCCTGCAAATCAGTTTGCAATAGAGCCTGTGAACCCCTGGTTGAATTTCTAGTAACCCTAAATCAGAAAGACAAGAGAGATTCTTTAGGTAGGAATCCCCACTGTGAGTTTTTATTAACTTAGAGGAGATGCTGGTTCTGACTGTTTTTTCTTCAGCAAACAATCCTGGCAACCAGACTACAAATGTGAAACATATTCTAAATCTTTGCCTGAATGCATGGGAGCTGGAAGCAGATTTTAACGAAGGAAATGAATCTGGAGGGTATGCTGGCTATTACAAAGCTTGTCAACTAAAGCGGAGGTCTGACTCTTCCCTGGAAATTGGGGTCCTGTGATCAGCCAAACAGGGGCTTTAAGAAAGGAAATTGGAGGGGAAAGCAAATTCTGCTTTGCCTTAAGATATTATGTTATATGCATTACACCACGAATCTTTGGCAATGGTATTTGTAAAGTAAAACTATGCATAATTCTACCAACCTAACTAGTCAGTTTTGTATTTTTCTCTTTTTCACTAATTTTTGATTTTCTATAAATTTACTCAGTTTTAAGATACCATTATAACATAGATGCAGTGCTCTACTCAGTCCATTTCCCTTCAACTTATATCTTAATTGTATATCATAATTTACTAAAACAATCTTCCATGAAATAGCAATTATGTTGTTTGCAATCTTTTACTATTAATAACAAACGTTGCACATGAGCACCTTTCTGAAGATAAATCTCTACCTACTTCCTTAAGTTAAACCCAAGGGACCACATGCCATTGATAAAATCGATAAATTGCTTTCTAAAAAATGTATACTGTTTACCGGTAGTATATGTTTTTATCAATTTTAAGACAAAAAGTTTTTTGTATCCAGACCTTTTTATGGATCCCTTCCAACAATATCATTTCCTGATGATTAACTATTCAACTGTCAAGTTACTGTATGGTAGCCTATTAGGAAATTGTGCAATATATCCGGCACATGGTAGGAACTCATTATTTTTTAAATAAAACTAATTTAGTGTCCTAGTGGAAGCCACATCAAATTCTGCTTATACGTGATACCACTTACTGTAGTTTTTATTTTAACTTAAAAATAAAAATAAATTACCTCATCACTGAGGTTAACACATATGTCAAATCTTAGGAACAGGACCTATCACTATCTCCTGGTTCTAAGAAAAATAATGTATATACTACCTTCTTTGTTATTTGTTGGGCTTGGGCTCACTCCCTTCAAACCCATTCTACAGACTGGGTCACAGACCCCTCATGTGCCAGGCTGGGTCACTGACCCCTCACGTGTAGGTCATGAGCTAGGTAATTGGGAAAGATCCCTGCAGCCATTGGCAGAGTTAACAGGCTCATTCCAATGTGAGCTCAGTCCTCAGCTTCCTCAGCAGCAGCAGCTTACAGCAGATCCAGCAGCAGTGGCGGTGGCCTCCCAGAGCATTCCGGTGGGGAGGGGGAGGGTTGGCCCTGGCAGCAACAGCCTTCAGCAGCAGTAGCAGCTTTCCTGTGGCCCCCTGGGGCACCCCTGGGAGTGGGGGGCCCTGTGGATCAGAGACGTTCATCCTTTATATTCAAGTCCGATAACCCAGGACACCTGGGTACCCATGAACATTCACATCAAACAATTGCCAAGAAACACCTGGGCACACATGCACAGTTATTATATTCACATCAAATGCTCATTAAGATTCCGAACATCTGAGCGATCCTGACCATTTATCCATTTCATTTTCCCTACATTATTGTTCATGAAGAACAGTCATTAGAAGTCTAGATAGACCCAATCCTAGAAACAGCAGCCTGAAAAGGCACCAAGAGAGAGCGTGGGTCCATCTGCTCATTGTCAGTTCCACGTGCAACAGCAGAGGAAGCTCAAGTAATCAACGTTATGGAGGGATCTAATCCATTTAGATAAACAATACCGTTTACACACTTCAGTTTTTGCATTAGAACTTTCTGATTATCTACAGCACAATCTACTCAGGTATATAAAAATGCCTATATTTCCTAAGCAGTATCTCCTAAATGGAAACAGCAAAACCATTAGTGATTCTGCATGAGAAATCACTCAGGTTGTAGCTGTGTAAACAAAACCTTAGGCTGAATGGCATACCCTGTGCTTTGTTTTTCACCTGTATGTTTTGGCAACAGGTTAAGGTAATTGGGTGTGTTTCACCTGCTTCTGATTATTCACAGGTGTGGTCTCCCTCACAGGCCAGAAAAGCTGGAGTCTGCATAACAAAGCCACAATCAAGGTCTAATTTAATGAGAAAGGGCAAATATAGAACTTGTTTCTATTTACTACTTTGTTGTAACAATCTAAGTTATATTCCTTCCACTATTACTGTTATTATGTGCATCTAAGTATAAGTGTGTATAATAAGTAAATAGATATTATGCAGAGATAGAGCTAATATTTGTGGCTCTCATATTTTGTTATGTACTGCTATTTCAGTATGGTTCCTCCCACTTCAGGAGGGTGAAAATGTTCTTCTCCATTGACCAGAAGGTTCAGGGAGTAATTTTCCATCACCTGAAGGTGTTCAAAGCCAACAGGTAATATTTCTAGTCAGGCAGGTAATTATAACCAGTTCTAGCTAGGTTCTCCAAACTGAAGGTTGCTGATCTTGCAGTACAAAAAAATATTTTCAGCTGTGGACAATTAACAAACTCAGTCGACCAGGCAAAAGTGCAGCCCTCTTATGCACAATTCAGCTGCCAGCACTACTTTGACAGCTATATAATTACATGGACCATAAATTACGCCTGGTAATCACCTTGTTTATAACTTCATTCCCTGTAAATTAGTAGTGTAATGAAAAGAGATTTCATAACCACCAGATGCATACTGAGCTGCTCACCAGAGACTGTGGCAATGGCTAAGTAGCAATCCTTTCCCAAGGAATGAGGTTTTGGTGGGATGATGTTTGCTGGTTATGCCTTTGGCGAGTGATCTGATGCTCCAAGCTTGGGGCTGCCAGTGACATTCAAGCAGCTCCAGATTGGAAGCTGAGTGATATACCAGCAGCTGTGACAAGCATGGTGCCCCGTTCAAAAAGAAAACCTTTGCTTTTTAAATTTTCACCTACAGTAGTTCCATTTATCAATATTTGCATGTTATCTAATGTGTGCACATAGAGATTACTCAGGAATCTTTCTTAACAGTAGTGATAGTGGCTAAAGGTTCCATTAAAAAAAGGTATTTACTTCACTTGGGCAAGTAGGCGGTCTATTTTTACCACATGGGAATATAGTAATTGAGCAATGTGAGACAAATATAACCAAACTTCCTAAGGTTATTTTTTTCCCTCCTCAATGAGAAATATTTTTGGAAAATTCTTTGTATCATGTGCAGTTATCATGAAAGAGAAAGAAATAAGACTGGAAATAATAAAAATGCTGGTCTTCTTTGCTCTAGGGTTTTTGCCAGTAACCCAACTTCTGAGACACAACTCCCCACTACATAATAAATCAAATGATAGTTTTTAGAATCAATAGCATGCAATTGGGAATTATGCATTTTTATGGAAAAGAAGGCCAAATGAAAATTGATAAATTATCTTATATTCCAAAGCCTAGACAAGTTATTTGCAAGAGATTTATTAAAACTTGAGCCATTACTGCAACAAGAATTGTGCTGAAAGGAAAAATACAAATTATCTGCCACTGCTTTTAACAGAGCTGGGAGGCGAAAAATGCATGAATCTAGGAGCTTTAATTACATTCAGAAATGTGAGTTGGTTATGCAGTGCCTATTTTAATTACCATCTGATTAAAATTAATCCTAGCTAGGAAAGGAGAAATCGGAATAAGGAAACTGCAGTCTGAAGGTTAATGTTCCAAATGCCACCAAATGCAGATAAGACCTGGATAAAAAGTAGAGAAGCAGAGAAGACCTGGATAAAGTGCACATGAGTGACTATCTGAAAAATGAAATATGTTTTTAAATGTTTGTTGTTTTGACACATGCTTTCATATTTTTTGAACTTCTGGAAAAGTAGTATCCACCGTCTTTCGACCACAGGCATCTAGATAACAGCAACATTCTCCTCAGGTAGAAGCATTCCAAGTGAAATAAAATTATTCCAAGGTGCCAGAGATGTTCCTGGGACTGTGACAGCAATTCTTGTGGCTATTTTCTTCAATAACAAACTTAGAACGTAGGTGAACAGCAGCTAATTTATTTTACAATCATTCCATAGTGTGATATTTGCAGTGACTTTTTCAGAGATAGAGAAAACTAAGAAGATCCTTACTGTATTCTAAAAATTGACCATTAGTAGCTTCTTTGAAAGTCATGAAAAATGCCTCAAAAGTTGTGGTTTATGTGTAGGCACAGGTACATGTTGTGGTTATGTTTACTTATACCACCTGCCTTGATAGCATATGTCATACAAACCTGGGAATATCCTCAAGGTTTTAAATAGTTCCTTGTCAACTTTGAAAGTTTAAAAACTATCCCTTATGCTATGGACTGAATGTTTGTCCCCTCCTAAGATCACGTGGGAACTTAATCCCCAATATGGTATTTAAAAGGTGGGGCCTTTTGGAGGTGGTTGAATCATGAGTACTGTGCCCTTGTGAACGAATCAAACCATTTATGGGTTAATGGGTTAATGGTCTAATGGGTTACCAGGGAGTAAACTGGTGGATTTATAAGCAAAGCAAGAGAGCACATTCTGTGTTGCCTCAGGACTCTATAGAGTTCCCACTAGAAAGATGGTCCTCACCAGATGTGTTCCCTAGACCTTGGATTTCCCAGCCTCCAAAACTGTATGAAATAAATTCTGTTCCTTTGTAAATTACCCAGTTTCAAGAATTCCATTATGAGCAACAGAAAACAAATGAAAACATTTTATATATACAGGTAATTTACAACTGGCATGCCATCAATAAGACTTAAAATGATGGGTCCATACTCAAAACAATTATCTTCAGTCACCAGTCACTCTTTTGATGAAAAGTAAGCATTTCGGTAAAAGATGGTGGGCCACATGGGAAGAGAATGGAGTGGAAAAATGAGAAAAAAGAAGTTGAATATCCTTCTTTGCTAATAGTGACTTTCTAGAAATTGTCATCATTAATATAATTGGTATTTGGTAGGGAGAAAGGTGACAATAATGTTAAGTATCACCAAAAATTAAATAATTAAGAATGAAATAAATATTTTTATAGTTACATAAAATGAAAAGTAAATTTAAACTCTAGAGGTATATATTACTAAAGGACAGACACAGTGTCCCAAATAAAGGCTATCTACCCACTGTGAGGAATGACACAGCAAGAGACGGCATGGGTTCTCTTTTATTCTCTGTTGCACTAGCTTGGAAGGAAGCAGGAATGGATGCCAGATGGACTCAAATGTTGGAATCATGTTAATGCAGGGGAACTGTGCAAATAAAAGCTCCTCCGTTCCCACTGTCCATAATACATTATATGACTCCAACAAGGCAATATGAAATTTAAAATACAAGAGCAGTGAACAAATCCACTAGCTATAAAATCCTTCATTACCTCATCCCACCACTAAAAGTTGATAGAAAATCAGAACATGTAATACAAAACAAAATCTATAACCTTCAGTCTTCAATCTGATTCTCTGAAGGAAAAACCCAAACGTAGGGTTTATCTGAAAAATAGCACACTCACAAGATAACCTGGCCAAATGCAAGGTCCAGATGAAGTTACCTACTTAACAACAACAACAACAACAAGCTAGAAAGGTAGGACAGGGTGAAAACACAAAAATACAAGAGCAAATGATAATGGAAAGGAAAGAAAATAAAAATTGTTAAATAAAAAGAAAGGAAGAGAAAAAAAGAAAATCACCTCTGGAAAAAAAATTCCAGAAAATAGAAAAAGGAAAAATTTTAGTAACAACTTTGGACTTCTCAAGGAATTAATAAAAACACAAAATGTAAGGAACTAAATTCAACAGTAAAATGTTAAGAAAGTGATAAGATAATAAACGATACTGTAATGCCACAAAAGCAACTTGTTCACAATAAACTGAGTATTTCAGAGCAAATATATACATTAGAAATAGAGCGGAAATCATATGGTTGAAGTCCGAGACAGTGACACAGAGGACAGGCATTAAAAAGGAGACATGATACAACATAAAAAAATACTAAAATAGTTGTGGAAACGATGAATAAGATGGGTGTATAAGAAAAATCCAGCTTCACAGTATTTTAGTCCCTGAAGCAAAATGCAGAAAAAAATGAAATGACAATGAGAAAAAAGGATTTAAAGGGAAAATAGGTGAAAACATTCCTGTAATGTAGGAGACAATTATTCTTTAGACCATAACACCTTTTTGTACACTGAAAAATTTTACTATAAGGTCATCAAAATTCAAGGACATCAAAGAAATTATAAAAATAAAAGGGCTCATGAATCTATGAAGAACTTAACAAAACATAAATAGCACCTAGTTTTCTACAAGATGAAAAATAACCCTAAAATACATAAAACAAAAACTAATCTACTAAAATGAGTAGTAATGAGGACACTTAGCTTGCAGAATAGAAAAAAAATTAAAATTATGTATGCATTTTAAATTAATACACTGTTTAATTGCTTCAGAAAAATACAGATAGAGAATTAGGATTAAAGGAGAGTTTTTAATTGTATCTGCAAAAATAAATAAATTACACAATTGATAAAAATATATCAAATCACTATGAAAAATAAAACTGGGAACAATTGGTTATTAATTAAAACAAAACAATAATTTCCATTTGTATTTTATATCACACATAAATATAAACTGTAAATGTATTGAAACCTCATTGTATTTTTGTAATAAAAGCAATAAAGTTTCTCTAAAAATAAAAGGACAATAATACTGAGTAACAAAGTATTCTCTGAAAGTGAAATTAAATGAAGACATTAAAAATAAGATTAGAAATAAGATTAGTGGATGTGACTTTATAAAATAGAAAAATGCCAGACTAAAAAACTATTTTGCAAACTTAAAATAAGTCAACATAACGGGATAAAATGTTCGAAAATATAACAAAAAAATTAATTCCGAATTTGTAAAGAACAACTACAAATAAATAGCATACTATTGCCAAATAAAAAATAAAATTACAATGTACTGAGATTTCGTGGGTAGAAGAGCTACGACACTTCTAGTTTATACACTTTTATTTTCTTTGGATACTTTAAAACAATTTATTTTTATGATATTTCAAACTATTATGTTTTTAGCTATGTGCTATTATAAAGAAAACATATTGTTCGATTGTTGAAAATATGCAATATTTTAAGAAACTTTTCTTTTATAATTAGGGTGAATGTATAGTGTATTGACCAGAAAGGTTCTTTTATCTTTTTTCCGTGTCCGGCAACGGATCACAACCCTCAGTGTTGTCCCCGTACCGGACCGGGGACCGGCAACGGGATCGCAAGCCTCGGCGTTGCTCCCGCGCCTCGCTCAGCCAGTGAGCAGGAACCGGTCTGTACATGGGATCCGAACCCTCGGACGGGAGCGCCTCCGCGCTTCCCAAGCGGCACACTATCCAGTGCGCCACCGGGCCGGCCCTAAAACAATTTATTTTTATGATATTTCAAACTATTATGTTTTTAGCTATGTGCTATTATAAAGAAAACATATTGTTCGATTGTTGAAAATATGCAATATTTTAAGAAACTTTTCTTTTATAATTAGGGTGAATGTATAGTGTATTGACCAGAAAGGTGCACTTTTGAGAATTAAACGTGTACTATTAATAACTACACCTTAAAAACTGATGCATACTGGGATTGTCCCAGGCAAAGCAAAATATGTGATCAACCTATTTATAGGACACAGGTTAGAAAATTATTTTGTCCCTCTTAGTTTATCCTTTGACTGATAAATAGGAGAGTTGACTGAAATTAAGAATACATGATTTTAACATGTAAAAACCATATGATTCATAAATCACTAGTTTATAAGCATCTGAAATTAAAATGGAATTATAGGTCATAATTTGGTGAGCTAGAATAATTCTGAGAATAACGGAGTTAATAAATATATTGTGAGCCATGGAACAACCTATATTCAAATTCCTATTTCACATTTTATTTTTAAAGAATACTTAAGACATTATTCTAGTCTGAGAGTTTTGCTGATTTTCTTCATGATGAGACATGTTAAATTTGGAATTTAGTTTTCTAAAAGCAAACATGAGGTGCTTTAATCTAATGATGATTAAATTCACTCTTACCTTTCACTTTCTGTAATGTCATTGCACCAAATTAGAATCACCAGATCAAGGACATCTGTGATGTATTACAGAGATACTGAATGGCAGTTAGGTTACAAAAGTTAGTCTCACAGTCTACAAACTAACGCTGTCCTCAATTCTTGGATTCCTATATCATGGCCATTAGTATCCCAGATCCAATCACAAAAGATTTCAAGTATGACATCTTCACAGTTTCTTTTCATTTCTAAAAGAAGTGTGGGAGGAAATAATATTTATAAAGTTAATTACTTTAGTTCATTTTTTTGTGTCAGGAAAATACCCCCAAATTTTCTTATCGACATAAACATCCAACCATAGGAGAAATGATGAAATATAATATATGGAATTTATTGAAAATTATATTGCTGTTTAATACAAAATCAACAACTCTGTTGATTACTGTATAGACCTTGAAAATAGCAATTCAAAAGATAACGTTTAAGATTACATGACAACTTGTGAATATTGATGCAATGTTAGTAAAAAAGGGAAAATGAGAAATTATATCTGTTATTTAAGCTGTGCGACTATTATATATCTAAATGGGTAAAGATTGGAAGAAAACATGGAAGATGGAAAACCACCTTTGTTTCTTATAATAGTGGATTTCAAACCATACTTTTCATTTTTAAATAAATATTTGTTGAATTTTTGCTTAGCATCTGGGACACTAGTGATACAAAAGTGCATAATGAGACAACTTCTACTAACGTGTTGAGAGTATAGTGGGTTCAAAAGGACTAACAAATAATTTTTGTCAAATGATTAAGTATAGTAACAGGACTATGCAAAACATGCTTTGCGGTATTGGTTAAAATCTGGGTTTTTGTCGTTTTCCTGCCTATGTAGAAATGCCAACTCCACCATTCACTGATTCTGTTAGCCTGGGAAGTGAACTGGTGTGTTCCAGATGCAGATGGAATATTTTGTAGAATTCTAGGTATTGACAGTTTCAAATGACTCAATGCAAAGATGTAATATAGCTATTATCATACTGTCTGGAAAATGGTAGGGAATGCATTGTGTTAGAAGCTTAAAATTCACTGGGGAAATTGACAAAAATGAAAATGATAAATTTAGTGAAGCTAGAGGATAAAGCCTCTAAATTACAAACCTAGGATTTTGCTCCTTACTGAGTGGGAAATGAAGAATCATTAAGTGTTAAATAGAGGTTCATTATCAATACCAGACGCAAAATATTTTAGAATTACTTTCCAGCTGTAGTTAAGAGGGACAAATTGAAGTCATTAGCTTATTTATATTTTCTCCTGAAGCACTACTAAAATAACGGTAAACAATTAAACAAAATGTTATGTATCTACCAGAACAAAAAAAAAATGACAAGTGGTAATAGTGGACTAGACATATCAATGAATTTTTTAATTAAAATTTTATTTTGTGATAATTGTAAATTCATATGCAGTTATAAGAAATACCGCAGAGATATTCCTTATACAGGATGTCCTTAACGCAGTTTTCCCAAATGGTAACGTCTTTCAAAATTATTGTACAATGTTGTAGCCAGATGCCAACACTGATAGAGTGAAAATAGTGCACAGTTCCATCACTAAATCCCTTATATAAAAGGAGGTGCTATTATAGCCACAACCACTTCTCTCCCTCCCCGATCCCCTCCTTAACACCTGACAACCAGTAATCTGTTCATTTCTATTATTTTGTCATCTCAAGAATGTTACGTAAATGAAATAATACAGAATATAATGTTTTGGATTGGCTTTTTTTTTCACTAAGCTAAATTTTCTATAGATTCACCCAGGATGTGTTGTCTATTTTTATTGTTCAGTATTATTCCATGCTATGAATGTTTTACTCTTTAACCTTTCACTTGTGGAAGGACATTTGGTGGTTTGCTGTTACTGACTGTTATATATAAAGCAGCTATAAGCATTTGTGTGCACATTGGTGCGAAACTCAGCCTAATTAAATGAATTTCTCTGGGATAAATGCCTGAGAGGACAATTGCTCTGTCTATGGTGGTTGCATGTTTAAATTTTTAAGCAACTACCAAATTTTCTCCAGAGTGGCTGTACCATTTTACATGCGTCCTTCACTGTATAGTAGTTCCAATTCTCCACCTTCTCACCAGTTTTTGTTGTTTTCACTATGTTTCATTTTAGCAATTCTGATAGGTAAGTAGTGATATCGTGGTTTTAATTTGCATGGTTAATGAGGTTAAACATCTTTTTATATGTTTATTTTGTTTGTTTGTTTGTTTGTTTTGCCTTCCATATATCCTCTTGGGTAAAATGTCTGTTCATGTCTTTTGCCCATGTTATAGTTAGATTGTTAGTTTTTCAACTAGGTGGTCAAATTTATGCTTATAACATTGTAGTATTCCCTTATTATTCTTTTGATGTTATCAGGGTCTGTATCTTGTGATTGTCTCTCTTTTATTTCTGATATTGGTGATTGATAAATTTTCTTTTTGCCCGTCTTGCCAGTGGTTTGTAAAATTTATTGATCTCTTCAAAGAACTAGTTCTTTGTTTCATTAATTTTCTCCTTGTTTTTCCCTTTTCAGTTTTGTTGATCTGTGCTCTTATCTTTTTTCTTTTCGTCTGTTCTGTATCATTTTTACTCTACTTTTTCTAGATTCTTCAGGTAGGAGCTTTGATTATTGAGGCTTTTCTTCTCTAATATATGTACTTAATGCTATAATTTTCATTTCCAGAACTGCTCTAGCTTTATCTCACAAATTTTGATAAGTTGTATTTTTATTCAGTTTAATGTGTTTTTTGTTCCCCTTATGACCTGTTTTGACCATTGGGTTATTTGGAAGTATATTCCTTTCTTTCCAGGTGTTGGAGGAGATTCTCTTGTTATCTTTCTGTTACTGGTTTCCACTTTGGTTACATTATGGTCATAACATATGCTTTGTATAACTTTAATTATTTTAAATTTGTTGTAGTTTGATTTATGGCCCAGTATATGGTCTATCTTGATCCCTGTTCCATGAGGACTTTTTCTTATTGTGTCGTTGGGAGGAGTGTTCTGTAAATGTCAATCTTGTTGGATGATGGTGTTTTTATGTGTGTGCTGTTTATATTATTGCTGATTTTCTACCTAGTTGTACTATGAATTGGTCAGAGTTACTGTTGAAGCCTTCAAATGTAATTGTAATTTTTTTTCTCTTTTCAAGTTCTATCTGTTTCTGCTTCACATACTCTTCATATATTTTGCAGTTCTATTGTTTGGTGCATACTTTGTAGCACAGTTAAGTCTTCTTCATGGATTGACCATTGTATGTTTTTATAACATCTCTTTCTGTTTCTGATAACGTTTTTGCTCCGAAGTCTATTTTATCTGATATTATTAGAGCTATTTCTGCCTTCCTGTCATTAATATGTGCATAATATACCTTTTTCTTTTCTTGTGCTTTTAATCTACCTAATTGTTGTATTTGAAGTAAGGTTTTTGCAACTAGCATGTAGTTGGGTCATCTTTTTAAATCCACTTTGCGAGTCTCTATCTTTCAATTGATTTATTTAGAACGTTGATGGAATTAGTGATATGTCAGAACTTAAGTATGTCATTGTGTTGTTTTTTTTTAAATTTTCTGATTGTTTTGTTTTTCATTTCTGTTTTCTTTTCTTTTTCTTTTTTTCTTTCCTATGGGTTATTTGAACACTTTTTAGAATTCTATTTTTATTTATCTGTAGTGCTTTGATTGTATATCTTTGTGTATTTTTTACAGTTTTTGCCCTCGGTACTACATATTATATACCTAACTTACCACTATACACTTGTGCCAACATCTTACCTCACCAAATGAAGTATAGAAACCTTACCTTATTTATGTCCTCTTATTTTCTTCTATACATAGCATAATTGTCATATATTTTCTCTACATGAATTTAGAACTAAATCAGACAGTGTTGTAAGTTTTGCTTCAACCACCAAACACAATTTAGAAAACTAAAAAGAAAAAGGGAAACCTATTATATATTTGTTTATAGTTTTGCTTACTATATATATATTTGTGGGGAATTTCTTGTTTCTCCATGAGAGAAGTGAGAAATTTGGCTCTTTTCATAGTTTCATAGGCAAGAAGGTGAGTGTTGCCTCTGTATTCCTGGGTGATGGTGAAAGTCCTGATTCTCCACTAGGCCCCCTTTGAAACCACCGCAGATGGGAAGGTAATGAGCACCTCATTACTACTGGATGGGGGTCCAATTCTAGGGGATCCCTAAATGGTTTCCACTAACACCATGGGGTGGGACGCTTGTTACTGGTCATCAGGGATGAAAGTCCCAGCTCCCTACTTGGCTTTCTGTAACATCACTCCAATGCGAATGTTGGGGAGCCTCATTATATCCTAGTGGGGTTGAAAGAAAGTGAGCCAAGATGCCAGGTATTGATCAAGCTTTAATAAAGGAAAAAAAAAATCTGCCATGCTGTGCTCAAAATGCAGAGCAGCGGGGCTGCCTTCAAAATGGAGGACAGCACTAGGTGTGGGGGTGGGAGAGCTTATATCGACTGTAAGGAAGGCTGACATAATTAGGGAGGGGTTTGGTGCTGGTGTGCAGGAGTTTCTATTTCTCAGAAACCATGAGGTTTCTCGTAAGGGAAAGGCTGGAGGCCACTTTCTGCTGAGTGTGTGTAAAATGGCATTGGTCATGTCCAAGATGGTGCCAGTCACATCCAGAACCTATCAGGGGTGTAATTCTAAGTAACCCTCCCCCTAGGCATTTACTGGCCTGGGTGGGTTTTTTTTTTTCCTGTGGTTATTACCTAGAGTAGAAAAGTTATTGTCTAAAAATCTTCTGTTTTGCCAAGCTGTCACTTTCCTGGATTTTTGGCTAGAGAAAGCAGGCTTTTGTTAGGCCTCTTTTACTCTGCACCTGTGGTACTTTCAGTTTTATGGCATCTTCAGCTCCAAGTCTGGGATACAAGAGACAGAAAGAAAACCCAGAAAACTCACCCTGCTTTATTTTTTGGACCCAAGACCCCTAGCTAGTCTGCCTTTTTCTCTCTACCTTTTAGGGTCTTTTCATGTTTGTTTTATATAAAATGTGAATGGTTTTTGTCTGTTCTTCATGGAAGGAATAGGGAAAAGTACATATATTCCATCTTTTTGGAAGCAGAAGTCTGAACACATTTTTGAGAATTTGAAAGTGGCTAAAATGATGGAAGAGTGATAATTGATGCAGGTGAGTTGAGAAAGCTGAAAAGTCAAGTGCCAACAGAGGTGTCTAACAAAAAGTAGATTTGTGTAGCAACCCCCCAGCAAGACTTAAGAATTGGAGGCTTCACATAATACATGGAACAAAAGGAAGGGCATAAGAAAGAGGAATCAATCAAAACTTTGTGTGCCAGTTAAATGTTTGCTATACAGAAAATAACTCCCAAACTTAGTGGCTTAAAACAAAAATAATTTGTTATTGTCCACATGTCTCCAAGTGTGCTCAGGCTTGGCTGATCTTGTCTGGGCTCAGCTGGGCAGCTCTGTTTCTCACTGCAAGTATTCTGGTCATGCTTCAAGCTGTCGGATCTTGGGTAGCTTAACTCCATGCCTTTCCCAGCCTCTTTTAGGAACCAGGTGGTAGCCAGAGCATATTTTTCTCATGGCAATGGTAGCAGAACAAGCAGAAACATGTAAGGCCAGGTAAACTTATACTCAAAACTGGAAATCCATTACTTTCACTTTATTCTATTAACCAAATCTAATTCCAAAGTTAAAAGGTGGATGAATACACTGTTCCTTTTTAGGAGGAGAAATGTCAGTCATAATGCAAAGGGCACAAAACAGAATAGGAATGAAGAATGAAGGTCAATAATGTATATGGCCAGTTATCCATATACATCCCCCATACAAAATATGCTCTTCCCATCCCAAGACCTTTGAAAGTTTTATCCAATCATGAGATCACACTTACACTCTATGATCTCATAATTAATATCATATCCAAATATGTCTACCCTTAATTCTAAGTCTCATGAGTCCTATGAACTAATACAAATATAACAAATTTTGTCTTTGTACTCCCAACATAAAACAGTGAAATGGGGATAGACTTAATGCAATAAACACACACTTCTACTAGAAAAAAAGCAAGAATAGAAGGCACGCAGCCATCATTGATCAACAGCGATACTGAAATATCTCCTGGCACATATTGTGTTTCCAGGCCCCTCTTTCCTGGGGTTGGGCAATGCTCCTCACTTGACTCATTCTGCTGTCTGGAGTAGCTACTCATTCTCCTGCTCACGTCACTACCCTCTAGTAATGCCCTTTATTTTCTATTATTCTCCTTAGCAACTTTGAGAAAAGGCATGGGAATTTAACCAGTTTTGGATGCTGAGCAGCTTTAATTAGAGTGATTTTTCAATGAAATATTCGCAAGAGTTCTTTCTATGTCAAAAACAATCTTGGTCCCTTTTAGTCCAGACTGGCAGTGCTCATCTTTACCAATAATGCTCTCTCAAAAACTTGGTAGGTTTTCCATGAATTTGATTCTATTTAGGTTTGTTAAAGTCTCATCAAAAGTCAAGATATCATTCTTTCTCTGTGTATTTAGTTACTAGATTTTGGACATATCAGGCTGCTGTTGGACATCAACACTGTACTTCCTAGGAATCATTTTTATCAAACAGAGAATCCATTAGATGCCACCCTATCTAAGTTATTATTGTGTGTGTGGCCACATCTTTCATTTGGTCTTTATTGTTACCTCATATCTTCTGAGAAGGCTCTGAATTTGGTCCACGTGTTCAGGCTGTACTTAAATTTAAAATATTTTACTACATAAATTGACTAGAGAAAATATGAGCTTTTATTTTAATTTCTTCAAAATTATATTTTTAATGTGGCTTTTTTTAGTTCATCTCTTTCTTATAGATATCAGGTGCAAATGGAAGAAACCACTTGCACATACCCTTTGACGTTTTTCCTGGAAACCATCTTGCCTAAGACGACATTGATATTAGGAACAGTTTGTATTTGGTAAGGCAAATGCACCACATGCAATGTTTATTTTTTTTTAATCTCAGCACTTTTTTTTTCTTTTATTTTTTTCTTTTTTTTTTCATTAAATTTTTATTTTGTCAATATACAATGTATATGATTATTAATGTTTTTAACAAATTTGAATTGAAGTATTTCTTGTCTTCTGTAACTGTTCCTTTCTTTATGTTTCACTGTCTGGTTCCAAATGTGAAATAATTTAGGATTTCATTATTGTAGAACTGAACATCTTCTGCCAATTTCTGTATTAGTCAGGTATTGCTATATAACAAACCATTAAAAAAGCCAGTGGTTAAAAATAGCCATCATATATTACTGCTCATAACTTTAGTGGTTCTGGTTGGGTTTTGCTTATCTGGACTTGATTGGTCAGGGAAATATATTTTGCCCTTTCAGTGAAAGGAACTGCAAAGTAACATGGCAAAGACATCAATATAGGGACTGGTGAAAACTTAGGTCTAGTGGTGAAGTCTGCCACAATCTGTATAAAAAAGAAACACTCAGACTCTCTCCTACATTATGATCCACCAGTGAATTACTTCTATCCTATTCCCCAAAGGCATAATGTGTTTATTCACTGTAAATACTTGAATCAGAAATATTCTATCCCAAAGTATGGTATTTATCAGTATTCTTCATCAAATGTTTTTTGCTTCTACAGCTTACATGCACATAGTAATATTCCATTGCCTAGACCTTCTAATGTTAGCTGGGATTAAGTTCTGATAAATAATTTATAAGCTGAAGTAAGGGGTGTTTCCTGTGGGCTGATCATATATTTGCTTGTGGAAGACCCTCTAATGCCGCCTGTCCCTCTGGAAAAGGTAATAGATGTTATTCGAGATGCTGGCTGCTCTGCAAGCCTGGGTACCGGAGTGACTATAATGAGGCGATCCACCCTGCTGACTCATAATGGACATATACTGTTTGTGAGCAATAAACCTTGGTTGTTTTAAACTACTGAGAATTGAAGGTTGTTTCTTTCTATAGCCCAATTTAGTCTATCTGGACTAATTTACCAGCACAGTGGAGATTGTAAATGAAGCTCTGTACTGAAAATCTGAGGATTAAGTAAAATTCTACAAAATGAATGGTGATATTTATACTCTCGTCAACTTGCCTAGTATCAAGAATGTTGGCAGCTACAATATGCCAAATTCCCTTACGAGATGGAAAGATTATTTTCTGAGAAATTCGAGTAAACTCAGAGAAAATGCAATCTGTTGACTCTAAATGTTAGATCCTTAAAAGAAAAGCTGTATCTTACCTAATAGCAATATAGTAAACCCCACCAATTAAATTGCACTGATCTTGTCTTTCTCTAGCTTCCAAAGAGCTTTTACGTGTTTAACATTTCCAGATATAGGACAGGATCTAAAGATTGAAGTAGAAAAGCAAATGAGCACACAAACAAGAAGTCTCAGAGGAAACAGAGACAATGCGGGATCAGAGGTAAATGTCGAAAATACATATTTATTATCCTCCATGAGAAAAGGGAAGGTATTGTATCCTTTAAACAGTGGTGGAAGATCATGAAAAGTGAATAATTCAAGAATAGCAACAAATTCTTAGAAATTTTTTAAAAAGGGGGCAGGTTTCTGATTTCATTTAGGATGTTGAAATTTGCAAAGATATTTGCTTTGAACCTAACAGTGAGACAGGTCTAGATAAAGTATGAAATCATAAATTTTCTTGAGCCCATTGGTGATTTCAGGTAGCAAAGCAACCACATATCTGAAATTACAAAGAAATAAAATCCCTCCATGGAGAAATGAAACACAAGAATTCTTTCACCTATGACAAAGCGCAGGGGAAAAATTTGACTGATATACAAGTGGCTAAGAAGAACTCAACAAAAATATTAGTGATTTTTAAAAATCCTTTTAGAACCTAATATGCCAGTCTGAAGTTTCTGATGGCCTTAGATACAAGGGGAGCTTACAGTCACTCACAAGGTACTTTACACAGGCCTTTATAAAGTAAATAGGAGAAAGAGTCAGATAGAGGAACATTGGAAGATTTCAAGTGCTTGATTCGAAAACAACTATAAATCAAAACATTGTTGTACTTGGTGAAAAGATAGACATATGGATCAATAGAACAGAGTATGGTACAGTTTTCATTGTAATTCAATGGAGAAAGGATAGTCTTTTCAGCAAATTTTGTTGGAACCATTAAAAACTTATATGCAGAAAAGCAAACAATAAAAACCCACAAAACCCTTTATCCATTCTTTATACTAATTACAAAAATTAACTCTAAATGAGTTATATAAATATAGTAAATGAAAAATTCCAGAGTATAAATATTTTTTTGTTTTTTATTTTTTTCCTTTTTCGTGACTGGTAAGGGGATCGCAACCCTTGGCATGGTGTCGCCCGCACCATGCTCAGCCAGTGAGCGCACCGGCCATCCCTATATAGGATCTGAACCCACGGCGGGAGCACCGCTGTGCTCCCAGTGCCACATCCTCCCGAGTGAGCCATGGGGCTGACCCCAGAGTATAAATATTTTTAAAGAAGAGGGCATGGAGAAAGAGGGCATTAGCGAAGGAATGTTGGAGACATCTAGAAAAAAAGGCAAGGAAATAGATTCTTATGAAAGCCCTCCTGCCAACATCTTAATTCTAGACTCCTTACTTTCAGAACTGTAAAATAAACTTGGGTTGTTTTAAGTCAAGAAATATGTGGTAATCCTTAGCAGCAGCAATAGGAAACTTATACAGGACACAAAAAAGTAGATAAGCCAAAATTGTTTTAAAAAGTTGACTAGCTGAATTTTAAGAAATTTAAAGGTTTTGCACTTCAGAAGTCACTATGAAAGACAAACCATAAACTGAGATAAATATTTGCAAAATACATGACTGATAGAAGACTTGTGTTCAACAATAACTAACAACCCAATTTAACACAGTAGGCAAAAGGTTGAGACTCATCAGCAAAGAAGAGTTACCAATGACCAATAAACACATGGAAAGATGTTCATCATCATTAATCATTAGGGAAATACAAATTAAAACCATAAAATGACAGTATTACCCATCTTTTAACCAACAGTTAGAAAACAAAAACAACAAAACTGAAATATAAGTGCTGGCATGTGTGCAGAGAAGAGGCCTTGAAAGTCTCATACATTGCTAGTGGGAAAACAAAATGATGCAGATGCTTTGAACAGCATTTGGAAGTTTCTTGTAAAATCAAACATATATTTATTGTGTGATCCAATAATACTCTAAAGACATTGATTCAAGAGTAATGAATACACAGTTCTACACAATAATTTCTGTTAAAGTTTATAGCAGCACCATTCATAATAGTCTAAAACAAGAAAAAAACTTCAAATGTCCAACAGATAAAAAATGGGTAATAAAACTAGGATACATCCAAAAAATATACTACTACTTAGCAGTAAGAAGGGGTGAACTTCCAATAAACTCAACAGTATAGATGAATCTCAGAAGCATTATACTATTGAAACATGCAATACAAAAAGAATTGCATACCATTTTACTCATTTTATGTAAATTTCTGGATAAGACAGAAATACAAAGACCAAAAATAGATGAGTAGGAAGAAGAGATTGACAATGAAGGGATAGAAAGAAATTTTTTGCAATGATGGTAATATCCTATATTTTGATAGTGGTAGTGGTTACATAATTGGATAATTTGTCCGAATTTATAGAACTGTGCACACAAAATGTAAATTACAATAAATGTGAATTAGAACTCAAAGGATGTAACTTAAAAACAATAATTTTAGAAATGAAAAATCAAGTTCTTTTTTTGTCAAGTTCTTAATAGAAGATTTGACATAAAAAATGAAGAAATAATAGTTAAGACAAATTGATGAAGTGGGTAATAGAAAAGAAAATTTCCCTTTGTCTCATATCCCTAATACCTGAAATCAAATTACACATGGTTCAGAATCAAAACCAATTTGAAATATTTGCTTTGCTACTACTGGTTATGGGATTTTGAGTAAATTGTTTAACTTAATTGAGCCCTCGTTTCTGCCATTTAAAATAGACAGTACTAATTTAATAGGTTGGAATGAGAATTGGATGAGTAGAAGAATGTAAGTCCTCATCCCAAAAAGAAGTACAGCAGAGCTAATCATACATGTCACTTCTATTTCTGAAGATTCTCCTCTTCCTATCCCAACATAACCCACTTTTATAAATTTATTTATTTGGGCAAAGTCTGCAAGCTCATTTTAACTTCAGAACTTTGTGCAACTATATTTTAAATAAAATCTCAATATAAACAGTTTAAACTTAAATTTTTCAGATTGAAATGCACCATTAAAAACAATATATAAAATGAATGTGGAGAGGTGCCCAGCCAGAGAAGTGGAAGCTCCATGGAGACCACAAACCCTGCAGTGTCAGCACGTGACCCAGCAGGTAGGCCTTGCCACCGGCTCCTGACTCCATCAGCAGCCCAGCCAAGTGCATGCTGACCAGAGAGGCACCTCCCCAGAGAGTCCCGAGAACCAAGGTGACTATGCACGCAAGGCACTAGTGGGAAACAAAGCAGACACTGAGGCAGCCATACCAAATTGGCAGCCCCAGCAGCATCCTAGACAGACAATAGTGTCGAACTATTGGACTGTGAAATCCCCTGCCACGATGACTAAACATCAAAGGAAAGATTCCAGAAATATGAAAAATCAAGAAAGTACACCACCAAAAGGTAATAACTCTCAAGCTCTAGATCCTATAGAACAAGAAGCCCTTGAAATTTCTGACAAGGAATTTCAAGTGATAAGTCTAAGGAAACTAAATGAGATACAAGAAAACTCAGCTAGACAACACAATGAAATGAGGAAAAGTATACAGGACCTGAAAGAAGAAATGTATAAGGAAATCAATGCCCAGAAAAAGAATGTAGCA
>NW_007731419.1:150474-160330 GCF_000696425.1 Galeopterus variegatus | reverse complement strand
ATAATAATCATATACATTGTATATTGACAAAATAAAAATTAAAAAAAAAAAAAAAGAAAACAGTTTGTTTTTTTAACTGAATTGTTAAAGCAGATCAGGGCACTTGATGGTGAGAGGCGCTGAACCCCATTGCTCAAGAAAGCACTTGTTCATCAGTGGCTACTGACCCGTTTTGACTACAATTTGTTTCAGAGAGACATAAAACTACGGCATCAGAAATACTCCAATATACATTAAGCTAACAAATTAGTCACCATCTATTTTGTTTGTTTGCCTGGTGCCCTTCTTTCCACTGGGGCAGACCTGGCACCTCCTCTATCCCACAGTATCTGGTGGGACTATTGGTCAATTGTATTCACATCCATCCCTTCTAGTTGGCTGTAGGATCATGGGAGCCAGTCCTCACTAATCATGGGCCACAGTCTCTTGCCCCAGAGATTGATCCAAAGGGTTGGTACTTGATCCTAGCAGAACAACTTTACCTTTTGGATTATGAGCTACAGGGATGAAGGCTTGAGAGGCCAGTGGCTTTCTTTCCATCCCTGTGAAGAAAGCCTCTTTGTAGCCAGAAAGGTAAAGACCAGTACATAAAAAGGAGTAGGCATAAGTAAAGTCAAAAGGTGTAGAAAGAGAGAGCTCTTATAACACTTTCTGTACCCTTGAAGTGGACCCAGTTGTGTCTGAAACCAATGCTATTATTAGCTGTCCAACTTACCTGAGCTCAACATTCCCTTTTTGGCTTAAAATTAAGTTGGATTCTGTCACTTGTAACTGAAAGAGTAGATAGTGAACAAAGATTCTCTGTATCTCCCTATCAGTCTTTAGAGTTTTAAAGTAAACTGCCATTCTGGAGAAACGTGGACTCAAATAAAGAACAAATTCAAAATAATTTTACATTATGACAATGTTAACAAAGGACATTAGAAGAAAAAAATTATAATTTTTTTTTATACTCTTTTCACATGTGGGGGGTGCGGTAGAGAAGGAAGTGTTCAGATTAAGCTCTTTAGTCTTGGTGTTAAGTCTCTACTTGTAGAAGCCATTTACATTGACTAGTGGTTACCAGAGTATGGTCCAGGGACCACCTGCATCAGAACCATAGTCATAAAATTTATATACTTGTACAATTGAAAGCATGTACTTAAATGCTAGATGCTTTCATTATTTTACTGAAGCATTGCTGAATTGTAAGTAATTTAAAAGGCCATGCAATGCTATATGTTAACAAGATACAATTATTATGAATGTGATGTCAGTGATCAACTTCATATGGATTTAGAATCATATTAATATTCACATGACTGTTAGGCTGTGTTTTCAGAAGTAAACAAACATTATGTTGTAGATATAGTAGCCACATTGTACAGATGAGGAAATCGAGACTCTGAGAGGTTAAGTAAATTGTAGAGGGTCACAATCACTGCTAGTGTGTAAGAATGGAGGGAGCTTGTTTGCTGACACAAGAGTACTTACTTGGTTAGCTGAAAAGGCTGCATTGTTACCCAAAGTGACCAAAGCTCTTTCAATAATTACAGAATCCTCAGTTGACTCAAGCAGGTAAAGGAGTTTCTGAAGTTGTTCAGCATTTAGGACATCATCATATGAACCATTGGTTAAGTCTTCTGCATAAGAAGAAAGTTATTTAAAATTCACCTAAAATCAATATGATTTAAACAATTTTTAAAACGATATCAAATTCATACTCTGATGCCAGGCACAGCATTAAGCAATTTACATGCTTTATGTAATCTAATCCTCAAACGACCCTAGGAAGAAGATACTATTACAACTTACAGATGGGAAACTGAGGCTTATATACATCAAGAAATTAGTCAGTGGTCCTTTGGTATATGTCTATTAGTAAGACACTGCATGCAAATGATATATACTTGGAATGCTGATAGCATTTTACCTCTCCTTTTAAAAATCGGGTACACCCATCCAATGAGAACACTTGCCTATAGAGCATAGATTAATTAAGGAATAGGATGTGCATCAGGCAGAACTTTTCTGATCACAATTTTAAGAGCACATCAGGTAGAAAAAAAGCTATGTGAGTAACCCAATCGTGCTGGCAGTGTGGCATTTTTGTTTCATTTATAGGAACAAGACATGATGACTGGGATGCTGGAATAACATTTCTGCTGGTGGTGATCACAAAAGAGAAGCTGCCATTTTGAGTAAGAGCTAGAATAGCCAAATGCTGGATCTGCTCAGTGATTTTTAGAATCTACACTTCTACCTTGAAAAAACTCCTTTTTACAGAAATCACCACAGGAAAACCAGAAACCATGTTTATAACACTGTTACTCTGGGGAGTGGGGAGAGATTACACAATAATAGATGCTGTATGATCTCACATCTATGCTTTTTCTTTTAAAAAGTACATACAAAATTGAAAATTCTCAACAAGATACTAGCAAACCAAATCTAACAGCACATTTATAAGATCACTCACTATGATCAAGTGGGATTTATCCCAGAGATGCAAGGATGGTTTAACATACACAAATCAATGAATGTGATACACCACATTAACAGAAATAATGACAAAAACCATACGATCCTTTCAATTGATGCAGAAAAAGTATTTGACAAAATTCAACATTCTTTCATGATAAAAACTCTTAACAAACTAGGTACTGAAGGTATGTATTTCAATACAATAAAGGCCATATATAACAAGTCCACAGCTAACTTCACTTTGGGGAAAAGCTGAAAGCTTTCCCTCTTATACCAGGAACAGGACAGAGATGCTCACTTTCACCACTTCATTCAACATAGTACTGGTAGTCCTAGCCAGAGCAATTAGACAAGAGAAAAAAACAAAAGACATCCAAATTGGAAAAAGGAAGTCACACTGTCCCTGTTTACAGATGACATGATCTTATATAGAGAAAACCCTAAAACAGTTTTTAGACTCCACTAAAAAACTGTTAGAACTAATAAACAAATTCAGTAAAGTTACAGGACACAAAATCAACATACAAAAGTCAGTAGCATTTCTATATACTAATAACAAACTCTCTGAAAAAGAAATCAGGAAAACAATTCCTCTTACGGTAATTACAAAAAAAAATTAATTACCTAGGAATAAACTTAACCAAGGAGATAAAAGACCTCTATCATGAAAACTACAAAACTTTGGAGAAAAAACTGAAGAGGATGTAAATAAATGGAAAGATATTCCACATTCATGGACTGGAACAATTAATGTAGTTAAAAATGGCTATTCTACCCAAAGCAATCTACACATTTAATGCAATCCCTATCAAACACCAATGACATTCTTTTCTTTTTTTGTTATTGTTATGACATTCTTCACTGAAATAGAAAAAACAAATCTGAAATTCATATGGAATAAAAAGACCCCGAATTGACAAAGAAATCCTGAAAAAAATAAAAAACAACAAAGCTGGAGGCATCGCACTAGCTGACATCAAATTATATTATAAAACTATATATAACCAAAACTGCATAGTACTGGCATAAAAACAGACACACAAACCAGCAGAACAGAATAGAGAGCCCAGAAATAAATTAAGTTAATGCGCCTACACCCAACTGACCTTTGACAAAGGTGCCAAGAACACATATTGAGAAAAAGTGAATCTCTCTACAGTAAATGGTGCTGAGAAAATTGGATATCCATATGCAGAACAATGAGACTAGACCCTTACCCCTCACCGTATTCAAAAATCAACTCAAAATGGATTAAAGATTTAAATATAAAATCTGAAACTATGAAACTACTAGAAGAAAACATAGGAGAAATGATCCATGATGTGGGGCTGGGCAAGGAATTTTAAAATAAGACTTCAAAAGCACAAGCAATAAAAGCAAAAATAGAAGTGGGATTACATCAAACTAAAAAACTTTTGCACATCAAAGGAAACTGTTAAGAGAGTGAAGAGACAACCTACAGAATGGGAGAAAATATCTGCAAACTATAGACCTGACAAGGGATTAACATCAAGAATATGTAAGGAACTTAACAGCAAAAAACCCAAGTAGCCCAATTGAGAAATGGGAAAAGGATCTCATAGACACTTCTCAAAAGAAGACATACAAATAGCCAAAAAGCATAAGAAAAAATGCTCAACATCACTAATCATCAGGGAAATGTAAATCAAAACAACAATGAGATACCACCTCACTCCAGTTAGGATGGCTGTTATCAAAAAGATAAAAGAAAACAAGTGTTGGTGAGGAAGTGGAGAAAAGGGAACACTTGCACACTGTTGGTGGGAGAGTAACAGGCATATTATGTACAGCCATTATGGAAAACAGTATGGAGGTTCCTCAACACATTAAAAACAGAACTACCATATGATCCAGCAATCCCGCTACTGGGTATATATTCAAAGGAAATGAAGTTAACATGTCGAAGAGATAACTGCACACCAGTGTTTATTGCCACACAATTTGTAATAGCCAAGACATGGAATCAACCAAAGTGCCCAACTAAAGATGAATGGATTAAAAAATTGTGGTATATATACACAATGGGATACTGTTCAGCCATAACAAAGAATGAAATTCTGTCATTTGAGGCAGCATGAATAGACATGGAGGACATTATAAGTGAAGTAAGCCAGGCACAGAGAGACAAATACCACATGACCTCGTCATACGTGGAATCTAAGAAAAAAAGAAAAGAGTTGATATTATAGAGGCAGAGAATATAACAGTAGTTATCAGAGACTGGGGAGGGAGGAAGGGAGGGAAGACAGGGAGAGGCTGGCCAATGGGTATGAAATTACAATTAGATAGGAGGCATAAGTTCTGGTGCTCTATTGCACAGCAGGGTGAGTATGGTTAACAGTTAAGTTTTGTATATTATATAGTAGCTAGAGGAGAGGCTTTTGAATGTTTTTGTCACAAAGAAATGATAAATGCATGAGGTGACAGTTACATTAACTACCCTGACCTGATTATTATACAACATATATATGTATCAACACATCAGACTGTACCCCTTAAGTATGACAATGTGTAACTTAAAATTTTTTAAGAATGCGTGTATATATATATATATATACATATACACACACACACACAGAAACTTGTTAAAGGTAGTTATCTTTGAGTATTGGGAATACAAGAGACTTTTATCTTCTCACATATACTCATGAGTACTTTCTAACTTTTTTTTTTCCCAATAAACATGTATTACTCCTGTAACAAAATGACTTAAGTATAGTGCTTAAAGAGGAGTCAAAACATATGAGGGAAAGGAACAAGTATAGGTTACGGGAAACAATATGTGATATATCCTAATAAATCTACTGTTAAGAAAACCTCAGAGCTAAAAAAGCCAGCAGACCTCATTACCAAGTCTTATAATCAGGACCTCTGAACCCTGCTTTTACTCCTGAATCCATTACCGAACTAATTTACACCTTATAAAACAGGGTTTCATTCAAAGAACACTTGATAAGTGAAAGAATGATAAAAACACATATTTTTTAAATAGAAAGAATTTGGGGTTCATCCAAACCTCTCATTTACACACAAAGAAACTTAAACCAGGATCATTTAAGAATTTGCCTGAAGTTACACAGGTAGCTACTAGCAGAGACCAGAGAAATGAAAATATGAAATTGCCAGCAAGCTACTTAATGTCTTTTTGGGTTTGTTTTCTCATATGTAAATAAAAGGGATGTTCTAAGACTATAACTGGCTCCAAAGGTTACTACACAGCTCTGAAGTATAATTTTATACATACACACATACACATACACACACACACAGCAGAAATGTGATAGATTTAACTCATCCATACTTCTAAGAGATTTCAAAATTGCATTATTTCCTTGTATGTTATCTCATAAAGCCACTTAAAGTGAGTTTTATAGATATATGAATTCTTTATAAGTAGCCAAATAAAATCTTACTAGGGAACAGTGGTAACCCTGTTAAATTTAAATCACAGAATTTTTCATTTGAAGGGAGGAGGTACAGTGTGGCACTTAAAAGTAAGCCAAGTCGAAGGAACCTGACTCCCTAGTTCAAATTCCAAATAAGCTACTACCAAGTGAGACTTAATCCAAGCTTCATTTTCCTTATCCGTGAAATGGGAGTTAACATTGCTTTCCTCAAAGTATTTTTGTACCTAGAATATTGGGAGTGCCTGTTATATTTCAGTTATATTTTTTATTAATGGAACACACAACTGATTAATAAACAAACTGGCTCTAGATTCCAGATCTTTTTACTCCCAGTCCACTGCTCTACCCTGCACACCACCATTCCACCTAATCTATTAAAATGATGAGCCTCTTACTTTAATTTTGTAAATTCTAATTTATCTATTGATTGAATTTTTAATAAAAGCCATATATTACTTTTTCAGAAAAGAAATAAAAACAATTTAAAACTCTAAAAACTTTAGAGGAGGGTGATCACCAAATACCCAGCTCTTCTACCGGTAAGTTTTAGGACTATTACATGGTGAGGCGGTCAGCATGTGTCCTGCTTCTTCTAGCTTTGTGCCAATAAGATTGTGAAAGAATCTTAGGCTTCAGTGGTTCATCATCTCAAGTTAATGGAGGAGAAATTACAATTCTCAAAGGGAATGAAAAGTGCCTACCAAATCATAACATTATAGCAAGATAAATTTTAAGATAACTGTCATGGTACAGAATCTTTCCAACCAGGAACATATCTTTGTTTATGTAATCATAGTTCCTTCTGTAAAATTATCATCATATAGGCTTCCTGCTAGATATACACCTAGTTTTTAAAGTTTTTATAGCTATAGTGAATGAAACCTTTTTAATTACATTTTTGAGTTACTAGTGCTTATATACAAGAAGCTACTGATTTGGGTATATTTATTTGCATTCATGATACTTTATTGAACTCATTACTTATTTATGCAGTTAATTCTCTTGGATTTGTCCAAATCATTATTTCACCTACAAATTATAATTTTGCCTCCTTTCTAATGTTTATGCATCTTGGCTGACAAGTTAGCTCAGTTGTTTAGAATGTGGTGCTGATAAGACCAAGGTCCAGGGTTCAATACCTGTATTAGCCGGCCATCAGAAAAAATTTTTTAATGATATTTATGCATCTTATTTTTCTTCTTGTCTTACCAAGCTGGCTATGACTGCAGGAGAATGTTGAGTAATAGTTCTGATAGAAGGCACTCTTCTTTTGTTCTTGAATTTAATAAGGATGCTACTAATGTTTCATCATTAAATGTATCTGCTTTTGGTTTTTGATGGATATTCATCAGTTTAAGAACACTTCCTTCTATTTATTCCTAACTTGCTGCAAGCTTTTATCAGAAATGATATTTAATGCCTTTTTATTGTGAGATCATCATGTGGTTTTGCTTTTAATCTATTAATACAATAAGTTGCATTAATATATTTCCCAATATGAATCCTCCTTGCAAGTTTATTTGGCCTTGGTATATTACTTTAATCCCCATATGGATTTGATTTACCAATATTTTATTTAAGACTTTTATACCTTTATCCATAATTGAGACATGTTAATAGTTTTTCAAGCTATCTTTGTCAGGTTTTGGTATCAAGTTGTTGGATGAAATGGGACTGTTTCCACCTTTTTCAATGCTCTCAAACAGAAAACAGTACAGGAATTACAAATTTCTTCAAGTTTAAGACAAAAAAAAAGTTCACCTTCTGAAATCTAAGGGCGATGATAACAAATGGGCATTTCCCAAGTCTTCTTCAAAGATGCAGGTGCAATTTCAGGAAGAAAGGACTGTGAACAACTTACTGTGTAAAGTACCCGACCTAAGATAATGGTAATTTTGTGTAATTTAAGTTTAAAAGTAAGACTGTCAGGATTCATCGGACTGTCAGTATGAGAGAAGATATCTGAGCCCAGGCCACCTTCCCAATTACTTGTACAGAAATATCTCTGACATGGGCAAAGAAAACAAATTAGGCTTTGTAAAGTTGAATACAAATCTTTTTTTATTCAAAAACTGAATTGTCTCTAGTGCCAAAAGTGAAACAGACCTTCTCCCCCACTCCATTTTCTTAGAGCATTTCCTTGAGCAGATCTGATACACACTTCTTCTGTCTCTTTGATATAAACGTAAATGTTTTTAAAAGCTAGGTAAGCCTCTAGCCAGTTTCATAACTCAAGAACGTCTTTCTTAAGGGCTCGGGAGCCAACTCTGAAATGTGAGCATCAAGGAAGATAGAACCCCAATCTCTCCCATCTTTGTAGGAGTTTAGCCTAGGAACCTGGTTCCACGCTGTAACTACCTGCTTAACATAAAGACAGAAGTCTTTCCTTCTGGTTAAAGACAATTAGCTAACACAAACAACCATCCTAATTATCAGTGAATTTAGGATGAACTATGTGTAGCAAATACTGCTGTCAAGTCCTCTTAAAGACAAGTTATCGTCTATCTCGAGGACACACACGTAGTATGAAATATCCTGCTACTTAAAGGGGTGAGAATTCTGGAATCCCGTTAGCAGACTGCCTGTGATGTGCGAGGCAATCTGGTCCACCGCTTACTCAACAATACAGCTGCTTTGTTCTTTTCTACAGGTGTGGAGAGGAGTTTCTTGAATGGCAGGAGGTTTTAATTATTTTACCTAACAGCTTCCATGACCTGAAATATCCCTCCAGAAAATTCAGCAAACTGTTAAAGTTTTTAGAGTTTAAAGGCTTTTAGAGTTTTAATGTACCAATCCTTTTGTCCTTTTGGACAAAAACCTAATCCTGCACCAGTTCCAATACACCCACACCAAGTTGCAATATCCTGTACCACGGTGATTCCTAGGTACTTCCCCTGCCAGAGGCCGGGCCGAGAGCAGGCGGAACTGCCTCTCGGGCGTCCCTTCTTCCAGGATAACCGCACGCAGAATTTCATCTACCACTCCAGGCCCCACAATCCCTTTGTGTTACCAAAGGGATTCCACAGTCGGGGGATTCCCTTTGGTAACACAAAGGCCCAGAACAAGCTTTAAAATGAGAGACAATCAACTTGCTTTTGAGAACTCTAATCCTCCGCTGTGACGCCGGACTCAGACAACAAAGTTTAGGCAACTTTTCATCCCAGGATTTTGAACAAAGTGGAGGAGGCAGAGAGGGGGCTGCTCCGGACCATACACCCACACAAGTCAAGGGTCGATCCGCCGTCTCCCCCTGGGCTTCCTGATCTCGTCCTTCTCATGAACCTCCCCTCGGCTCGGCTCTTTGTTTTACTGCAAGGACAGGGAAGCCACGAGCGCTTGGGAGCCGGGCTCCTGGAAGAGCCGCACGGACTGCGCGCCCGGCGGAGACACCCGAGTCTGCCGCCCGAGGTGCACCTCCCTCCCCGCGCCTGCCGGGGGCGCTGCGGCCCCGTGGTTGCCGGGGCAACGCTCCGACGCGCCCAGCCCCCAGCCTGGGCGAGGTGAAGCCAACAGAACGCAGCTTCTCAGGTCTCTGACCATGGCCTCGCTACGCACTGCCCACCCGAGGCTGAGGAACTACTTCAAAGAAAACTACATTCCTCAGGTCTGCGAGGTACTGGAGCCCCGTGGCGGCGGACGACGACCGACCGAAGGGGGAGGACTCAGAAGAGCTCCCGGAGGAGGGGCTAAGGGTTTGGTTGAGGGGGAAGGAGGAGCCGAACGCGAGAGGGGGAAGCCAAATTTGGACCAGTCTGGGCTGAAGATACAGATCAGAGAGGAGAAGACAAGGGTGATGATGGCTGAAAGTGGGGAGTGGGTGACATCTCCCAGGGAGAAAGAGCACGGGGCCGGGGACGGAAACCCCAAACAAACTTTTAAGGTTTAGACAAGAAGAGCCTGAGAGCAAGAGGAGGAGTAAGAAAAGTGCCAGAGAGACGGGGGGGGGGGGGGGGGGAGGGGGGGGG
>NW_007731419.1:130385-149474 GCF_000696425.1 Galeopterus variegatus | reverse complement strand
GGGGGGGGGGGGGGGGGGGGGGGGGAATCAGGAGAGTGTGGCATTATGAAGAGTGTTTTAAGAAGGAGGGAGTGGGCAACAGTCACTTAAGATAAGGACTTGAAGGGGTTCCGTGGATTCAGCCCGAGGTGAGCGTGCGGTTTCAGTGGAGCAGTCAGGGCAGACTGGGGTTAGCTGAGGAGAGAGTGAAAGCTGAGACCTTTAGGCAGAATGTGGCCAGCCTTTCGTGAAGGGGAGGACCCTCACAACCAGGATTGCCTTTAGACAGGGGAAGGACTAACTCGACTCCCTCCACCTTCCCTCCCTCCCCCCCCCCCATTACAACAGGAGGGAAGGACAGGATGGGGCAGGATAGAAGGCTCGTGAGTTTGGGAGTAGGAAGCTGAGGAAGTCCTCTGGTGAGAGATTTGCCAAAATGTGTGTGTGTGTTTTGGTGGGGATGGGGTGGTGGTGTGTAGTAGGAGGTATCAGCAAAGATAAGTTATGTGGAGAATGAGGGAGGGAGATACAGCCAAGGAAGGAAAGAGGAAAGCCCAGCTGGGGGTGATAACTCCCAACTCCTATGCAGTTGGGAGAGTAATTTGGTACAGCCTCCCTCCTTTTCTGGATGGTAATTTAGAAGTATTTATTAAAATATTAAGTACGTATATGCTTTGATCAAGCATTTCCACTTTAGAGATCTACTTTAGAGAAATGCTTGCCCATGTGTTCATAAAGATGTACAAGTATATTCATTATAACATTATTACGTAGTAAAAAGAGTAAACAACCTAAATGTGATTAAGGGAGTGGGATATTTAGAATATATTTGTACCTATTGTGAAAAAATGCATCCCAAGGCATATTATTAAGTAAAAATAAGAAAGAAAAGAAAAACTGCAAGTTGCCCAGCGAAGCGCCCACTATCTATCTGTTTTAGTTTTCATTGCTTACAACAGAGTATCTGAAACTGGGTACTTTTTAAAGAAAATAATTTTATTTCTTACAGCTTTGAAGGCTGGGGAGTCCAAGGTCAAGGGAACACATTTCCTGGTGGGGACTCTGCAGGGTGGCACAGGACTCTGCGGGGTGGCGCAGGGCAAGAGAGCAAGAGCTAGTTCATGTGCTCTCTTCCTCTCCTTATAAAGCCACCAGTCTACTCCCATAATAACCCATTAATTCACTAACCCGTGAATGGATTAACCCAGTAAAAAGCTCCAACTCTTAAAAGCCCCACTTTTCAAATACTGCCTTGGGTTGAATGTCTCCCCAAAACTTAATCCCCACTGTGACAGTGTAAAGAGGGTGGGAAATCCTATTATTGTAATGGGGCCTTGAAGAGGTCATTAGACTGTAGGATCATGTCGTGGTGAAAGGATTACTAATGGTGGGCAGGGGCATGGTTCTGAGGGCTTTAAAGGGAGAGCACGAGAGGTTAGTCTCTCTCTCTGCTCCGCCATTTTCTGCCATGTGAGACCCCTGCATTGCTGTAAAGCCTCCAGAGTCACCTCACCAGATGTGTTCCCTGGACTGTGGACTTCCCAGCCTCCCAAACTGTAAGCAATAAATTTCTTTTTTTTATAAATTAACAAGTTCCAGGGATTTTGTTGTAAGCAACAGAAACAGACTGATACAAATACTATAGTTGGATTTCCTATCCTCTTGATACTGTTACAATAGGGATTAAGTTTCAACAGGAGATTTGGAGGGGACATTCAAACCATAGCACTGTCTGTCTGATTCCATATATGTATAAATATGAGTGTATATGTATGTATATGTTTGTGTGTATATAGTTAAGACAATAATGCATGCATGGAACATATGCCAAACTATTAATAGCAGATGTTTGGTGGGGGGTGCGGATAGTTTTAGGGGAGGAGATGAAGGAAAACTCTAACTTTTTACTCTATACATTTCTGTATTGTTTTAATTTTTTATAATGAGTTTCATTCATGTTTTACCTCCGTACAATTATACTTGAAAATATGTAGAGAGCATGGTACCCATCTTCCCAGTTGTGTAATTGAGTGAGGGAGCTGGAAAAGTAGGAGGTGGGGGTCAGAAAGAGCAATGTTTGTATTTAAGGTTCAGGGTAGAGCCATTCTGAGTAATGACTTAGTCTGGGGTATGGCCGTGGAGCAGGGAACAGAAGTGGACTTGAACTGAGGGTCGGGGTACATCAGGGAAATGATAGCTTCTCCCTCCTTGCTCTCTAGTTGCTCTAACACCACAAAGGTGCAAAAAGACAGTCCCTAGTTCCTCTTTTGGATGAGAACACTGCTTCCTCACCAGCCTCCCACATTGCTCTGCCCCAGAGAGAAGAGACCCTCATAAGTGCTCCCCATTGCCTGAGATGATACTTTATGAGGAGTCCTTCACTCCCCTCTGCTACCACATTACCAGCAGGTGCAAGAGAACAGTCTTCTGGGGCCCCACACAACCACCTTAAACTTGTTACCCACTTCCCTTAAGAGACTATCAAGATGAATTTCATTCTGTCTCATATCTCTGTACATCTATTCATCTGACTTAATTTCCCAGGCCCTGCACTCTTCTAAAATCCATCTTCAGCAAGCTTTGGAATACATAAATAATCTTTCATCATAAATTTCCCTGTATATTTAACCTCTTCTGAATTTCACCTGCTTGTCCTAAAGAAAACCTGGTTGTCTACCTATAACATAATTTCCCTGAAAATTTCTTGAATAGAGGCTGATTTTTAAAAATAACAACAAAAAACCCCAACTTTCTTTCACTGGGCTTACCAAATCTATTGACTGATGTTTTTCATCAGTTTTAGAAAATTCTTTTTTAAATTTTTTTTTTAAGCTGACCGGTTCAGGGATCTGAACCCTTGACCTTGGTGTTATGAGGCTGCACTCTAACCAGCTGAGCTAATACTCCAGCCCCATTGTTTCTGCCCAATTTTCTCTCTCTTTTTTTGAGACTCTAATCATAAATCTGTTTGGTTTTTTTTCCCCTTTGTCCTGCCTGACTCTTTTGCTCTGTTCTGTTTTTTCCCTATTCTTTTTTTCTTTCTGTGCTTAAGTTTGGATCTTTTTCATTGACCGTCTTCATGCTTACTAATTCTGTTTTATGCTGTGTGCAGTGTATTGTTAAATACATTAAATGAAATCTTAATTTTAGACAGTATGATTTTGAGTTCTAGAATGTCCATTTGATTCTTTTTATGCATTCCAGTTCTTTTCTATACATTAAAATTGTGCATCTTTTCATCCATTTTGTCTGTCTTTTCCTCTTTAACGTGTTAGTTATAGTTATTTTAAAGTCATTGTCCTTTAACTTGAATATCTGGATCATCTGTGGGTCTGCTTCTATTGTTGTTTTCTTCTGTTGATCATTCTTCACATTTTTCTGCCTCTGCACATATCTAGCAATTTCTTATTGGACATTGTATAAAAAAGAACAGTAGATGCTCCAGATGATATACAAAGGTACTTCAAAAAGTTCATGGAGAGACTTGTATTCTCTTTTAATTTGATTTTTACACAAACTTTGGAGTGCCCTCATGTTCTTTCACCAGAGAGAGTTCTCCCTTTCCTCTCTATAGGGTGAAGAGTTTATGACCTTGATCCAGGCAGGGATTGAGCTGGGTGGACTATTGTCTGGACTCAAGTTTTATTTAGATTCAGTCCACATCTGGTTTGTCCCTATTCGTTGGGCATAGCTATTCTGTGCTTTTGGTCTAGAAGGTAGCAGTTCTCTGTCTCCTTGCCCCAAGAGGTTGCAAGAGATTCAGTTTGCCCTCTAGAGGTATTTGAGCTTAGCTCTTTAGCTTCCATCCCAGGCCCTCAACTTTGAAACTGGGCAAGTAGGTGTATTGAGGGTTAGGCTAGCCATATGTTTGAGGCAGGCTTCCTTTCCTTTCTTTGAGATTATGAGAGACTCACTCTGCCTTTTAGCAGTTGTTGTCCTAGTTCCCCAGCCTCTTAAATGAACACTGCCAGAACACAGCAAATATCTTATGGGAGAAAGTGGCTACATTTGGGGCACCTCAAGTTTCTAATCTATTATGTCAACCCCCAAAACCTACTGTTTCCTCTTCCCACTGGTAGAGTTCCTCTGCCTGGGGCCAGCCCAATTCTCATTCCATACCCAGAATTGGCAGATGTCCCAGGGAAAACAGTTGTCCATTGTCAGCTCATTTCAGAAAGTTCTTCCTCTTCTGGAATTCCATAGCTTTCCAATATCTTTTCAAAACATGCTTTTTTTGGTAACATATCTGGTTTTTTCCTGATTGTTGTGGCAGGATCATTGGACCATGGTGACTTTCCACATCCTACTCAGAAGTAAAGTTCTGTGAAGACTGCTTTTGTTTCACTCCTCAGTTTACCAGAGATGGAGATCAGAGATGGAGTAGGTGCCCTCCTTTGCTCCCCATTACCACTTCCAAACTACATATCTTCCCTGTTTTTCTAAAACCTCAGCTTCTTTAAGGTTCATAATATCAGATTTAGCACTCACTTTATTATGCATCAACCTCTTGATAACTCTTTGCTTTGTTGATAACTTTGGCATCTGCCTCATCACCTTCCTTTCTACCTCTACTTCTATCATTGTTCTTGGTGGCTTCAACATTCACAGGGATGTTCCTTTCATATCTTTGACCTTTCTTCCAATTATCCTTGCTTTCACCATTCCTTAGCCATCTGCTTCTGTGGTCATACTCTTGACCATTTTATTCCAAATTGCTGTGTACCATCTTTGAAATCTCCATTTTTTCATCCTACTTTCCTTCCAACTTCCTGGCTCAATCACTCTAGAACTTCCACTCTATCACTTCTTCAACTCAATTGACACCACCAGTTCATCCATTTAATGATTTTTCCACTATCAGATATTATCCTCATATCTTCATTTCTCTCTTTATACATCTTAGTTCCTTGGTTCATCATTGTTGCAGATATCAATTGCTGAGTAAAGAGTCTACACAAAATTTAATGGTTTAAAATAACGTTAATCATTTTATTATTCTCAGAGTTATGGAAATTGACAGAGTATTATTGCTTAAGATCTCTCTTACACTGGCATGTCAGTGGCTGGAATTAGTCATCTCAAAGGCTTCATTACTTATATCTGGCAGTTGATGCCAGCTGTTGACTAAGACCTCAACTGGGACTACCAGCTAGAACATCTATGGTAACCTCTCCATGTGGCCTGAGCTTCCTCACAGCATGAAGGCTACGTTCCAAAATAAGTGTCCAAGAGATAGAACCAGGTAGCATCACCTTTTATTACCTGGCCACAGAAATCACTCAACATTACTTCCACTGTATTCTATTCATTAGAAGTGAATCATTAAGGCTAATCCATATTCAAGGGGAGGGGAATTAAACTCCACTTCCTGATGGGAGCAATGCCAAAAATCTGTAGACATGTTTTTAAAATACCACAGTCATGTTAATCACTTTCAAGTACCATTATCTACTTTACGTGTCTCTCTGTCCTATTGATTTGACAAGTACCTAATCCTGATAAAACTCAAATATCTACCAATCCTAGCCTACCTCTGAGCAATTGAACATATATTTGAAATTTAAAAAGATAAAATGAAAGGTAGTCATACCTTGGTGTTTTTTTCTCAGAACGTATGTAGCTAGGGATGGATAGAATGACAGCTTTGATTTGGCAGTATAGTCATTTTTTGTTTGCTTGATGTATCAGTTACCCATTGCCATGTAACACAACAGCAAAATTTGGTTGCTTAAAACAACAGGAATCATTTAATTTGCTCAAAATTCTGAAATTCTGACAAAGTTTTGCAGGGACAGTTTGTTTCTGCTCCATGCGTACTGTCTGGGATGGACCAACAAATGTAGAAGATCCACTTTTAAGATGGTTCACTTGCATTCCTAGCAAGTTGGTGCTGGCTGTTGGCTGGGAGTTCAGCCAGGTCTGTGAACCAGGAGGCTTTTTTCCTCTCCATGTGGGCCTCTCCATGGACTGCTTGGATTTCCTGAGTATGGTAGTTCAGTTCTAAGAGCAAGCATCCCCTGAGTGAACCAGGTAAAAGTTATACCACCACTTATGCCCAGGCTTGGAAGTCAACATAACTATTTTCACCTGGATTCAAGGGGTGGGAACATAGAACGCATTTCTTGGTGGAAGGCATATCAAAGTCACATTGCAAAAGGAGCATGTGGGATGGGAGATATTGTCACGGTGTGAGGAAAATGAAAAATGGTCAGGGTCCCTCAGCTGTTTGGAATCTTGCTGAGAATGACCTAGCCTGTTTGACGTAAATACATTAACTGCTCATGTGCGCCCAGGTGTTCTTGGTTACTGTCTGATGTAATTGCGCATGTGTACCAGGTGTTCCTTGGTTATCTGTCTCACACCCAGGTGTCCCTGGGATATCTGACTTAAGTATAAAGAACAAATGGCTCTGATCCACAGGACCCCCAGGACGCCCCTGGGAGTGCTCCCGGGACGCCACCCAGAGGCCACCAGGGGGCCGCTGCCGCTGGATCTGCCAGAGGACGCTGTGGGCTGCTGCTGCAGGGCCTGAGCTCGCATTCGAATAACACATGTCAACCTTGCCAGCGGCTCCCAGTATCTTTCCAATTACCTAGCTCGCGACCTGCATGTGAGAGGTCTGTGACCCAGCCTGACACACGGCCATTTTGGAAAATACAATCTGTCATAGTTGAGTTGTTGTAGAAGGGGAGTCAGATCAAGTTGGACCTCAAAGCATTATCTGAAAAATTAAGATGTGGCTCAAACACCATCACCCTGTGAGTAGGTCACAAAACTTCTGTAATAATTACCCCCTCCCTTTTTTTCTTCTTCCTTTTCTATGTTCTCCAGGAACATGTGTGTAATGGGCATAAACAAGTTACCTACACAACATCTATTTCCCTCTTTCTAATATTTCCTACACTCTTATTCCATAACCTGCCTCTTCCCTCACAAACCATATGTGCTTCAAGGAAACTGATTATTGCCATCTCTGGGGTTGGACCCTGACTGGCTTGCAACAACCAGTGCATTCAGGTTTTCCTGGCCACAGTGTTTGTGACCACAGGGAGGGGATGGTTTAGGATTATGGGAGAGGGCAAGATGTGATCCAGGCCGATTTAGATCAGGATGCTGGTTGGAATGCTGGGACAGAGATACACCATCTCTGGATGCTGATTATCTTGTGCCCACAAGGAGAGAGAATTTTAGGGTGAAGTGGATTCCAAGAATGGCAGAGTGAGGAAATGGAAAGAAATCAGGCTTCTAGTGACATCAATAAACCACTGGATTAAACCCATACTGAAGCTTTATCTGCCTTTGAATCTCTAGTTGTAGGAGTCAATAAATTCGATGTTAAGTTGAGGTTTGTTACTCGAAACCTAAAGCATCTGAAGCAATATGAGGGGATTATGTTCTGTTGTAAGATTGCCTATGTTTGATTCTTGGCTTCACCAGTTATTAATGCGGTGACTTTGAGCAAGTTTCTAAGTCTCTCTGCTTCTTTATAGTAAGATTCCAGATGGATGAGATGCAGGCCTTTATTTTCTAGAGCAGGAGAAAGCAATTGTGAAGGGAAAAGTAGAAAAAGAATATCGTAAAATGTGTCCTCAGGCAGATCAGTTTTAGGAAAGAATACATAGGAAAGTTGAGGATCTGGAAATGGATTTCTTTATACCCACATTCATGCCCACACATCCCTTGGAGAGCCTCTGTGGGCTCCTAGAGGTTCACATGCTACTTAAAGACTGCTGGATTGTATGTTCAACTCAAGTTACTCAGGTAAGTTTTATTTTTTTGAACAGATAAGGATCTTGACACTAGCCAGCCTTTCTTGTGGGGGCAGGGTGGGGAGGGATGGCAAGAGTGGTCAGCTAAGGGGGTTGCATCAGACCATTCTATCTGCAAATGTTTGTGGGGCATCTACCTTGTTCTAGTAGAAAAGATCTCAGTGGCTTACACTTGCAGCTGTGACTCTGAAGCTGTCTCTAGCCCATACTTTTTTCCTGAGCTCTCTGAGCATTTATCCATTTGGATGCCCAACAGGCACATTAAGGAAGTAACAAGAAACAGGTGAAATTAATTTTAACCATATGTTTTATATATACCGGTCTACCCAAAAATAATCATTTCAACATGGACTTAACATAAAATATAAAATCAGAACAAGTTTTTAAAATTGGGTGTGTTCTCTACACTTAGAACACATCTCAGTTTGGACTAGCTACATTGGAAGTGCTTAATAGCCACATGGAACCAGAGCTGCCATACTGGACAGTGCAGATCTACAATATATTGATAAATTTTATAAGCCAAGGAAAATTACCCTTGACCCAGAAATGATCATTCTGTCTGAGAAGGCTGTTCTTTTTCATTGTGCCACAGTTTCTGGAACTTCAGGAGGAGTGAGTGGCACAGCGAAGGTGGAGGTGCTGTCTATTGGCCAGTGAGGTTGGCCGCCTCCATCACAGCAATCGGCGGGGCCACACATGGGGTTCTTGTTCTCACAAATTTTATATCTATTTTAAAACTTACTTCAGGAACCACATTGATTAGGTTTTTATTATGAAAATGAGGGATGTTTCAAGAGCCTAAGTCATAGGTTAACTGTTGGAGTGGTTTGTGAAACAAACCACAAAAGCCTCTTTAAATGCTTAGCTGAGAAGGGCCCTAGAGGAGACTTCTGAGGACACGAGTGGAAGTCCAAGTGGCTCCCCTCCTGTCGTTCTGAATTTTACCATCCCTTTGGGATTTTCTCTTTGGTTACTGCCGTTTGCCTCACTGTCTAAATGAAGCCCATCCCAATAAAGGACAAATATATGGGAAATCGGAGATGGTTAGTAAATGTAAGAAAGCTTATTTAACCCCACTGATTAAAAACAAAGTAGTTGAAAATGAATTCCAATTGTTAACCCATCAAATCAACAGAAATAAAAATTTTATGGTTCTTAGTGTGGGCAAGTGTGAAGTGAAGTGCACTCTCTTATTGACTGCTGCTGAGAGTGTAAGGTGATAAAATCTTTTGGAAGAGCAATTTTAAAATCTGTATGAAGATCTTCAATATATACCTTTTGATTCCATATTTTTATAGAAATCTATCCTAGGGAAATGGTTAGAGATGAAGCTATGCATCTGTCATCATCAGTAGTGATAGTTAAATAAGTATATCATATTTAGCAGTGGGAAAAAGAAACAACCTAAATGACCAGTCACCTAGAAGTTAAGCTTTATGGTTCACTTTTTACAGTAGATTATCAACCAACCTCAATATAGGATGTTTTTGAAGAATTTTTGGTGACATGAAAAAATGTTCATGATATGATTAGCCAAAAAAAAAAAAAGATACAAAGCAATCTATAGAATGATACTAATTTTGTAAAAATATGTATGCATTGAGGAAAGACCAACTAAATTTTTATTTGAGATTGTTTCTGGTTGGCAGGATGATGGTTGATTTTTTCTTTTCTTTCTGTTTTTAATTTTAAAAATTTTTAAATTTTGTTTGTTTTTTATTTTCCTCTTTGCATTTTTCCTGAATTTTCCAAATTGCATAGAGCATATACTATTTTTATAATCAGAAAAAAATGTTCATACACTAAAACAAAATAATGAAATGCTGCCTAAGTATAGGAAAAAATGCTTCCTTTTTTGCTTTCCCATATCGTTTTCAAATGAACTTTATTGATGGAGATTTAAACAGAAATAAAGAAAGTGCAGGAAACAAAAGTATTGATTGCTGTGAAGCTCTGGTTTCTCATCCTACGCTGGCTGGCTGACTGGCCCAGTTGCAAGCCTGTGTCTGGTCTCCCCAGGACAAGAGTCCTTTTGCCTCTGGTCACACAGCTGAGATCTCCTGGGCACCTTGTTTCCTAGACAGGCCAGCCTCTGTCCCAGCTGGGACCTTCATAAAACCCTCTCACCCTGGTCCAGCTTCCAGACAGGCCTATCTGTGGCTAATTGTGTACTGGCAGATTTCTAAGGTTTTTCTTTTCTTTTTTGCAGAACCCTACGGTTCTAAGGACTCCTAGGGTACTGCTCTATGGGAGGAGAAGGAGTGAGCTCGGCTTCTTCCCTTTGTCTCCATGCTGCACATCTGAGAGCAGCTCTGCTTTTATCTGGATTATATTTTGGGATTCCCGAGTTTTTTTTTTAAAGAAGTTTTTTCTGATTTGAAAAGTTAATTTGAAACCACTGTGGTCAAACCTCATGATTCTGTCAGGGAATAATCTCTTCCTTCATGGTTCATGTCCTCAGCTTTGCAGCAAGCTAGTCTTTTCCATCATAGACCATCAGTATCATATATGACTTTCATGCAATCCAGACCTGTTGTTTATATAAAAGATATAAACATAGAGGTATAGGAAGGCTTTTTTTCTTGTTTTGCCTTGGAGTCAAGTATGTTTTAAACTTTAATTTTAGATTTGAAATAAATGAACTAAATGATCAGATACTTGAAAATTTGGGCAATAAAATAATACTCTACATAAATTATTTTAATATTCAGGAAAAATATATTTTAGAAATTCAAAGTTTTTTTTCACATCTAGTGTGTATACTTGGGGCCTGCATCTATGTAGAGTTGTAGGAAAACTGAGTATTGCTTTCTGATTCCTCACTTTCACCACATTCAGCATTTCTCTCAACTCTGAGATACTCTTCCTCCCACTGTGGGAATTAGCTTAATATTCTCTCCTTCTTTGGAGATACTCTTTCCCAAAGGCATTTGCACTTTCAAAGAGATCATTAAGATAGAAGCCGAAACAATGAAGTCCTACTGGTAGACTTTCAGACAGTAGACAATCAAAAAATATTTAGAAATCTGTGTTTTTCCCTCAATTTTCTACTAGGTAAAAGTCAACACACTGTCTACAGGCGAATGAGGTCTGCCCCATAGGGACCAAAGATGAGCTAGATATTATGGGTGTAGTGTCTATAAAATTATTAAGCAGGTGTACCTAGTGATGGTATCTGAGAGTAAGAAAGTGCTTGTCAAATTGTGAGCTCAGATTTCAGTTTAATGTTTGGGAAAGGAAAAGAATTTGCAGAACTAGATCTTCCCAGCAGAGGGCACACCTAAGCTACAAATCATGATTTTTAAGCAAAGTTTTTAAAAATTTTTATTTTTATGATTTTATGAAAAGTTTTTATGCTTTATGTTTCTTTCAAGATTAAGTTGCCAATCTGTATTTTTTAAATATGCCATTTATTTCTAATTGTTGCACATGTTTGTCAGAGATGGAAGAATCCGGGATTACTGATTATGTGAGCAAAGGACCACCCTGCCAGTTTAGGAGAGGAGAAACTGGTTACACGAATTCACTTTGCTGGACCTTGTGGGGGAAGGCTGTGGCTTCTCCAGAGGGCATTTTCTTTGCTGACTTCGTGCACCCGGCCTACCAATTCACAGATGCAGTTCCTGAGGCAAATCCATGGGACACTAAAACAAAAAGCATATGATTTATTATTACTCTGGTAACAATGTCCTTATCTAGGGATTAGATGGCTGGGACCCCCTCCCCATTGTGACAGGAACAGCCAGCAGGTATCAGAATCCTGTGTCTTGCTCTCACCTCACAGAGGCTGCGACTCCTCACTGTCCAGTCTGCTTTAAAAACCCTCAAGTCTGGTCCCAGAGGCATCTTCTCCTGCCTGAGGTCCCTTCTGAAAGGCTGAAGCCAGTTGGCCCCTTTCAGAAATCTTCAGGATACTTTCATTTATAGTTTCTAAAATAAAAATTTGACACCATCTCTTTAAATGTTGACAAGACATAGAAGCCTTTATTTTCAAATTTTTAACTTCCATAAACACAAATTAAGACATCCCCCCAAATAACAACATGCTAACTCTATCTCCGTCCCAGATGAGAGTTGGTGATCTTTTGTGAGATGTCACTCTGGACTTGTTTCAGGGGTTGTAGGAGGGGGATGGGGAGGTAGAAAGGACTTTGAACAGTGTTTAGGAATTCAAATGTGTTCCTGAGTAAAGGGGTTTCTGTAACTATGATTCTGACGTTGCATTATAAAAGTAATCTCATTTTTTAAAGGCGTAGAGCTGTATATTGATTATTTTACCATCTGTTTAAAAGAAGAATGTTTCTGGGTTTGTATACGAACAAAATATTTCCAGATAGATAAAGGGAACCCCTCACTCCAAGTTCTGGAGGAAGATGCATACACATGTATACAATTTTGTGAGTGCGTTGTAGGGGAAAGGAGGAGCCCTGGGTGTGTAGTTTAAAAACCTGCTGGCTCTGTGAATCACCTGACCCTTCTTTGTCTCATCTGGAAAATCCAGAAGCAAGAATATACTCTCTAAAAGTAAAGGCCATCCATAGTGGGATGTTGGTGACAACCTATGCTGGGACTCTCTAGGGTATGGCCATCTGCGACCCTTGGCCATGTGATTGATCTTGGTGGGGTTTGATCATGAATGAACTATTGGATCTAGAGGAGGACACAGGTCCTGGTGCAGGTCCAGCTTCCTCACAGCAGCCCTATTTACTACTTTCTTACATTCATTCTTTATTATAGCCAAACTGGTCTGTGCCCTGGGGGCTTTGCTTTTCCTCTTCCCCCATCTGCAAGCTCCCTGCCCTCTCCTTGCCACTTGGAAGTTTCTCCAACTGCTGAGGGCCCCAAAAGCATTTGATAATCATTTTTATCTCTACACTCCAAGAGCAGTTATTTTGGCCTTTAGCATATTTCACCATGTTTATCTGAGTATCTAAGAAGATAAAGACTTACTCTTTTAAGTGTCTTATGTCCATTTTTATATGCCTACCCAGAGTTATAATGGATAGTTACTGTCTTGCTATTTATATTTGAATAATTGTTTTATCAAGTTCTCTCTCAGCCATTTTTCCCTAAATGTATTTGTTCTAACCTCTTCTGTTAGGCTTGATATAAACTCAGTGTCTGTCTGTCTCTTGCCGTCACACTGAACATTGAGTGGTATAAGGAAATGGTTTGAATTTCTTTTCTCTTTGTCCAAGTCTTTTCCTCTAATGCAGATGATAATTAGCAGTGGAATGGTTAGAAATAATGATAATGGCTTGCTGTCATTATTGGCTAAATGCCTGTTTTGTGTTAGACACCATTCAAAGCAGTTTACATGTATTAATTCATTAATTCTCATGATAGCCTGACACATGTACATTTATTATTCTGTTTTAGTTACAGAAACACAGAAACAGAGAAGTAACTTATCAGAGGCTGCACACTGGAAGATTGCAGACTCAGAATTTAAATTCAGTGGACTCTACCCACGGCATTATCCTGCTCCTTGAAAGATAGGTAGCGGTGGAAAGGAGTGGAAGCAACTGTCCTGGATAAACACATGTTTGTCCTCAATACCCAGAACATCTTTCAGAATATTTGAGAAATATTGGGCACTGAGATTAGGGAAGCAGAGCCAAAAGAAAGTGGAGGATTACATAATTGTTTTGTGAATTTATAAGCTTGAGAAAGCCAATCAAGATAATTAAGTCATGGTCGTTTTTTGTACTTGATTATGTAAGTTTTTACTAGGAAGCCTAGCAATAATAAAGCCCTAATTAATGTTTTTGAGAGCCAAGCATTGATCTTCTGGGAATGTCTGCATATTTTGCTTCTGCTTATAATAAAAACTAAATTAAAAGTTCTGTGATTTTTATTTCCATTGAGTAGGCAGAAAAGGTATTGATTCATTGACAGTGCTGTCTTATTGGCACGTACCTATGCACTTTTTCACTCATTAAGATATGATACCTTATGCTGTGTTATTTTGGCCAGTGGGAAAAGATACACAGTGAGATTTCCTATGCAAAAAGTGAACATTTCAACTCTGCAAGTTTCATATCCCTTTATTAGCATTCCAGAGACTTATCCTCTCAACTTGACTTCTGCATGATAACTTTCCAAGAAAAGCAGTTTTCTGATCTGTGGAGCTTGGAAATATAAAGAAATAAGCAATTTCTGATACTTATTAATCAGATTCCAACTTTCTTAAAAATTCACTGTGAAACTGAACTCCATTAGGGCACTAGTTGTCAGACTTCGGGGTGCCTAGGAATCACCTGAGGAGCTTATTAAAATGCAGGTTCCTAGGCCCCATCCTCAGAGACCAGTTTACCCCCCCCCAGATGATTCTGATGTAGATGTCCTCAGGGTACCAGAATAAGACAGAGGAAGGGACGTGGAGTGGGGAGCACAGAAACTCAATACTCTGGAGGCCCAGGAGACCAAGGTACAGAAGTGCCAGAGAGCAGATGGGCTTTTCATTGGGGGCTATTCAGGGAGCTGCTGGAAGTCTGATTGGCCTCCAGGTAATAGAAGACTTCAGCCTTTCTATTAGGTCCCACATAGGATCCATTCTTGCTGGCTTTTTAGGTAATAGATGACTATTCAAATCCAGCTTGCACGTGTGGTAAAGAACCACTGATCTCCTGTGCAACCATATTCTCATGGTTTGGGGGAGAAAGAAGAAAGAACTCAGTCTACAGATGGCTGAGTACTCACTGTGAGCAGCTAAGTGGGGCGAAGTCAGGAGGCAGAGCTGGAGGGGAAAGGGATTGAAATCTTAGCTGCACACTAAGAGGGGGACAGGAAAGCTACTGCAAAGGGGGAAATAGTATTATGAAGGGTCCAGTAAGGAGAAATCAACCTCTTTTTTTTTTTCTTTTTGGAGGAATACTATAAGAACAGCTGAGAGTCTAAGAGTAGATTCCCAGGCCTAGATCTGCTGAGCCTTGGCCTGTGGATGTGGGAAGAACTGTTCTGCATAACTCAAGAGGTGGAATTATTTTGTTCCTGAAATAGAGGAGTAGCAAAAAAGCCAGTAGGAGGCGTCGTATCTGGGAGAAGGGTCAGAGAAAGCATCCCTCACTCCCAACACATACCCACACTGGACCCAACCGGGAGGCAGTGAACCAAGAAGGTAAAGAGAAACGCCTGGAGAGAATTCAGGTGGTTTCTGTGGAATGTGTGCTGTAAACCTTTTCCTCTATCTCAAGTGGAGAAATCAGTAAGTCTCTATATCTTGCCAGTACTTTTAACAAGAAGTTTCTTCTTTTCAGGGGAACTCATAGAGGAAAACGAGACAGTAGCAGCTTTGTGAGTTCCATATATGTGCTTTAAACATCAACTTAGATCCAGGAAGTAATTTGTTTCCCACCTATGTGTACTCTGCTACAATATTTCAAATATTCATACTCTGTAGATGTTGTGGATGATAAAATACGAAGGCATTTTTAAGAGTTTTGAATTCAGTAGATTTTGATGGCAGACTTTCTCAATCGCTTTTATGGTTGGATCTGAGGAATTTTTTGACTTAAAACAATGGGTTCCTCCTACATAAAAAGGGTAGAAACCACTGATCTAAAGCATCACAACTATGCCTTCGCATTGGCTACAAAGAGCTTAGTTCTCACCTAATGCAAAATACTGTACAGCATCTCTTTCTTGTGCCACTTACAGATTTTTAGAAAGAGGCAAGGTAAGCTACATTTTTATTTGACTTTCAGTTAAATATTAACACAATAAATATAGAGGGATATGTAAAAAACATGTTTACTTAAAAACTCAGAATGGCTATTTAATTATGTGAGAAAAAGTCTATCTGCTGCTTAGTAAGAACATGCAAATTCAGAGACATTGATTCCATTTTCTTTTTTTCCAGGCACTGTTATGTGGTCTACTTGTTACGTGTCCTGAGGATCCACTGAAATATTTAGAGGAAATGATCATGACTATAATTGAAAACGGTCTCGAAAGTGTTCTTTGGTAAGTATTGTTTTGATTTCTGATAGGGAGATATGTTATTTTTCAGATAAAATACTCATTGTATAGTACCAAAATGAGGTCTTGCCAATGAATGCTTGCAATCTCAAGATTGTTAAAGGAGCCTTCCATAAGGTTTTCAAGTCCCAAAGACTTAAATATGAATAATTTACCCGCTGGTTGTCAACTTGAGAAATAGAGTGTATTCTCATCAGTAACGTGGCAGTTTATTTCAAGTTGGGGATGAATACAGGGAGGCACACCCTTCTTGGGGACACAGCAAAATCTTGGACGGATAGTTTGAGAGTGTTCCAGGTGACTCTGATATGCCTCTCCCAAGGGGAAATGGCTCTTTCTTCCCTTCCCTTCCACTCCACCCACAAGAATGACTGATTTAATTATGAAACTGACTACAGTTGGGCGCTAAGTATACTTGGGTGTCATATCTGCAGATTTAGCCAACTGCAGGTGGAAAATATTCAGAAAAAAACAACCAAAAAATAACAATAAAAATAATCATACTAAAAAAATACAGCATATTAACTATTTACATAGCATTTACATCGTATTAGGTATTATAAGTAATCTAGAAATGATTTAAAGTATATGGGAAGTATGCATGGGTTATATAGAAATACTACTGCCATTTTATATAAGGGACTTGATTTTGGTATCCCAGGGGCAGGGTGGTGCTATCCTGGAAACAATCCCCTGAGAATACCATGGGCTGACTGTACTGTGAAACAAAATTAATTTTGACTTTGTTTTATGATTTTATTAAAGGGATATGTGCATTGATCCATCAATGAAACCAAATATTCGAAGACTGTCTGAAACTTACCTGGAACAACTTTTTGGATTGGATGATCAGCTGGTGATTATTAGTATCCAGGCATTCTCAGATATACACCTTAAGTGTCGATGGAAATTTGAAAATAGATGTTAGATCTTATGGGAGGTGTGAAGTTAGACTGTTTTTGGAATTGGGGTCACCCAGAAAAGTGAAGGAATGATACATTCACACACAACTACACACAGCCCCACTTGTAGTAACCTCCCCAATTTCCAAGAAGCATTTAGACAGGCATTTGTTCTTCCTCTTTCTGATAACATCTTTTCATTAAATTTCTGCCAGTCCCCTTCCTTCTTATCTCTTATGCATCTCTATAATGGAAAGTTTAAAGGAGGATGTTTTCTTTCCAATCTGCTGCTTTCTGTGTTCCACACCTGCTCCATTCTCTCTGCCATCTGCTCTCTCAGATCAGGATACAGGGAATCTTGCTCATGAAGACATGGTCAAAACATTAATGAGATCTAATTTAAAAGCCAGACCTGATTGTTACCAAAAGGAACAACCAGCTCCAGCAGCTGTTTTTGATCCTGTAAAGAGGGTAAGAAAGTAATTCAGGACATGGAGACTTTTAGAACAAAGACTGTATTTAAGAGAAGGTAAAATAGCAAAAGGCATGTGGGGAGAGAAATACCAACACGCATTTACTTGCGTGTGAAACCGTGTGTGATACGTCTCAATCCCATGGCTGTTGTCTGGGTAAGCCCAGGCAGGGCTTGGGAGTTGCTTGTGAAGTTGGGCACTGAAAAGCAGAATCAAAGCCATGTTCAAGGTGGGTGCTGAGAGCCAGGAACAATTTAAAGCATCCGTTTAGAAGGATGAGTGGAGAATGACACTGGATTCTAATCAGTGGTCTACAGCAGAGAACTAAATAGAGGGATGGGATAATTCTGCCAAGCATGGGATGATTTGGAAGCACCAGTACACTGGGCAGAACCCACATGTTGGATCTTAGTTGATCTGCATCATGGTGTGGGGGTGTTTTACTGGCTGTATTTTATCATCCACAGACCTTTGGTCTACTATGGAGTGCAGATATCTGCAAACTGCAGTTGTAGAAATGTTGAAAACTGTTGCTTTTTAAAAGATGGTAAAATTTCTGAAAACCACTGATCTAGAGGAGTAAACCTCATTGTTATTAATTTGACAGGGATCTTATAAAATATAAAATCAGGTTGTATCCAATATCTAGCTAAAAACTATAGGGAACCTTAAAAAAAAACAGTGCACAGAATTGCAATTAATTGCACAGAATAGCTATTTCAAATGCAAGTTTTATTAGAAAAGGGATTCTCAGGGATATTTCATGACATCGAAATCACAAAAGATAAAGATTTGGAAGCTGATCCAAACTTAGAAAGGAGTATTGCAATTTGCCAAGGCATAGAAAAGATGCCCACTTCACATCATAAGTCGGGAAAAATAGAAACGAGACAGGACTTTGCAAAAGCAGTTAGGAAACTATTTAAGATTATACATAAAAATGGTGTCCTAGTGTTGCTGCTTAGTTAGAGGGCTCAGTGTAGATTGAATCCAGGTTAATTCCTTTTTCCTTCACCCTCAGAGAAAAATGAAAAGTTGTGTTTTTTTAATTTTGAATTTTCAAAATTTATTTATTTATTTATTTATTTATTTTTTATTATTTTTTTTTTGTCTTTTTCCGTGTCCGGCAACGGATCGCAACCCTCAGTGTCGCCCCCGTACCGGACCGGGACCGGCAACAGGATCGCAACCCTCGGTGCTGCTCCCGCGCCTCGCTCAGCCAGTGAGCGGGAACCGGTCTGTATGTGGGATCCGAACCCTCGGCGGGAGCACCGCCGCGCTTCCCAAGCGGCGCACTATAGCAGTGCGCCACCGGGCCGGCCCCAAAATTTATTTTTTAATTGACACATAATAATTGTACATATTTGTGGAGTACAGAGTGATATTTTGATACAGTATATAATGCATAATGATCAAATCAGGGTAATTAGCATATCCATCACCTCAAAGATTTATCATCTCTTTGTGTTGGGAACATGCAAAATCCTCTCTTCTAGCAGCTATTTGAAAATATAGAATAAATTCACCCTACAGTGCTAGAGAACCCTAGAACTAGAATAAGAACTAGAAGAGTATGTATCTAGCTGTGTTTTTTCATTAACCAACCTCTGCCTATCTTGCTCCCTCCTACACTTATCCTCTAGTAACCACAGTTCTACTCTCTGAAAAGTTTTTTAACAAAGAAATAAAACACTTCAGTCCTCAATATTTCTTTTTTTTTTTTTTTTTTTTTTTTGTTTTTTTCCGTGTCTGGCAACGGATCCCAACCCTCAGTGTTGCCCCCGTACCGGACCGGGGACCGGCAACGGGATCGCAACCCTTGGTGTTGCTCCCGCGCCTCGCTCAGCCAGTGAGCGGGAACCGGTCTGTATGTGGGATCCGAACCCTCTGCGGGAGCACCGCCGCGCTTCCCAAGCGGCGCACTATCCAGTGCGCCACCCGGCCCGCCCCCAGCCCCCCCCATTTCTCCTATTTTTAAAAATA